>NC_071672.1:8382500-8682500 GCF_028554725.1 Zeugodacus cucurbitae | reverse complement strand
GACAAGACAAGACAAGACAAGACAAGACAAGACAAGACAATTGTGTTTGATTTGTTTTTAAATTAATTAAGATGATAAGACAAAACAAGACAAGACATGACATGACAGAACATGACAAGACAAAACAAGACAAGACATTTTTTTATTTGTTTCTAAACTAATTAAGAAGAGAAGACAAGACAAGACAAGACAAGTCAAGACAAGGCCAGGCAAGAAATGACAAGACAAGACAAGACAAGACAAGACATTTATATTATTTGTTTCTAAACTAATTAAGAAGAGAAGACAAGAAAAGACAAGACAAGACAAGACAAGACAAAACAAGACAAGACAAGACATTTTTTTTATTTGTTTCTAAACTAATTAAGAAGAGAAGAGAAGACAAGACAAGACAAGACAAGACATGACAAGACAGGACATTTTTTTTATTTGTTTTTAAACTAATTAAGAAGAGAAGAGAAGACAAGACAAGACAAGACAAGACAAGACAAGACAAGACAAGACAAGACAAGACAAGACAAGACAAGACAAGACAAGACTAGACAAGACAAGACAAGAAGAGACAAGACAAGACAAGACAAGACAAGACAAGACTAGACAAGACATGGCAAGACATGACAAGACATTTATTTTATTTGTTTCTAAACTAATTAAAAAGAGAAGACAAGACAAGACAAGACAAGACAAAACAAGACAAGACAAGACAAGGCAAGACAAGACAAGACAAGACAAGACAATTGTGTTTGATTTGTTTTTAAATTAATTAAGATGATAAGACAAAACAAGACAAGACATGACATGACAGGACATGACGAGACAAAACAAGACAAGACATTTTTTTTATTTGTTTCTAAACTAATTAAGAAGAGAAGAGAAGACAAAACAAGACAAGACAAGACATGACAAGACAAAGCAAGACAAGACAAGACAAGACCAGACAAGACAAGACATTTATTTTATTTGTTTCTAAACTAATTAAGAAGAGAAGACAAGAGAATACAAGACAAGACAAGACAAGACAAGACAAGACAAGACAATACAAGACAAGACAAGACTAGACAAGACATGGCAAGACATGACAAGACATTTATTTTATTTGTTTCTAAACTAATTAAAAAGAGAAGACAAGACAAGACAAGACAAGACAAAACAAGACAAGACAAGACAAGGCAAGACAAGACAAGACAAGACAAGACAAGACAAGACAATTGTGTTTGATTTGTTTTTAAATTAATTAAGATGATAAGACAAAACAAGACAAGACATGACATGACAGGACATGACGAGACAAAACAAGACAAGACATTTTTTTTATTTGTTTCTAAACTAATTAAGAAGAGAAGAGAAGACAAAACAAGACAAGACAAGACATGACAAGACAAAGCAAGACAAGACAAGACAAGACAAGACAAGACAAGACATTTATTTTATTTGTTTCTAAACTAATTAAGAAGAGAAGACAAGACAAGACAAGACAAGACAAGACAAGACAAGACAAGACAAGACAAGACAAGACAAGACAAGACAAGACAAGACATGACATGACATGACAAGACAAGACAAGACAAGACAAGACAAGACAAGACATGACAAGACAAGACAAGACAAGACAAGACAAGACAAGACAAGACAAGACAAGACAAGACAAGGCAAGACAAGACAAGACAAGACAAGACAAGACATGACAAGACAAGACAAGACATGACAAGACAAAACAAGACAAGACAAGACAAGACAAGACATGACAAGACAAGACAAGACATGACAAGACAAGACAAGACAAGACAAGACAAGACAAGACATGACAAGACAAAACAAGACAAGACAAGACAAGACAAGACAAGACAAGACAAGACATGACAAGACAAGACAAAACAAGACAAGACAAGACAAGACAAGACAAGACAAGACAAGACATGACAAGACAAGACTAGACAAGACAAGACAAGACAAGACAAGACAAGACAAGACAAGACAAGACAAGACAAGACAAGACAAGACAAGACAAGACAAGACAAGACAAGACAAGACAAGACAAGACAAGACAAGACAAGACAAGACAAGACAAGACAAGACAAGACAAGACAAGACAAGACTAGACAAGACAAGACAAGACATGACAAGACAAGACTAGACAAGACAAGACAAGACAAGTCATGACAAGACAAAACAAGACAAGACAAGACAAGACAAGACAAGACAAGACAAGACATGACAAGACAAGACTAGACAAGACAAGACAAGACAAGACAAGACAAGACAAGACAAGGCAAGACAAGACAAGACAAGACAAGACAAGACAATTGTGTTTGATTTGTTTTTAAATTAATTAAGATGATAAGACAAAACAAGACAAGACATGACATGACAGGACATGACAAGACAAAACAAGACAAGACATTTTTTTATTTGTTTCTAAACTAATTAAGAAGACAAGACAAGACAAGACAAGACAAGAAGAGACAAGACAAGACAAGACAAGACAAGACAAGACAAGACAAGACAAGACAAGACAAGACAAGACAAGACAAGACAAGACAAGACAAGACAAGACAAGACAAGACAAGACTAGACAAGACAAGACAAGACAAGACAAGACAAGACAAGACATTTATTTTATTTGTTTCTAAACTAATTAAGAAGAGAAGACAAGACAAGACAAGACAAGACAAAACAAGACAAGACAAAACAAGACAAGACATGACATGACAGGACATGACAAGACAAAACAAGACAAGACATTTTTTTATTTGTTTCTAAACTAATTAAGAAGACAAGACAAGACAAGACAAGACAAGACAAGACAAGACAAGACAAGACAAGACAAGACAAGACAAGACAAGACAAGACAAGACAAGACAAGACAAGACAAGACAAGACAAGACATGACAAGACAAGACAAGACAAGACAAGACAAGACAAGACATGACAAGACAAAACAAGACAAGACAAGACAAGACAAGACAAGACAAGACATGACAAGACAAGACTAGACAAGACAAGACAAGACAAGACAAGACAAGACAAGACAAGACAAGACAAGACAAGACAAGACAAGACAAGACAAGACAAGACAAGACAAGACAAGACAAGACATGACAAGACAAGACAAGACAAGACAAGACAAGACAAGACAAGACAAGACAAGACAAGACAAGACAAGACAAGACAAGACAAGACAAGACATGACAAGACAAAACAAGACAAGACAAGACAAGACAAGACAAGACAAGACATGACAAGACAAGACTAGACAAGACAGGACAAGACAAGACATGACAAGACAAAACAAGACAAGACAAGACAAGACAAGACAAGACAAGACATGACAAGACAAGACTAGACAAGACAAGACAAGACAAGACAAGACAAGACAAGACAAGGCAAGACAAGACAAGACAAGACAAGACAAGACAATTGTGTTTGATTTGTTTTTAAATTAATTAAGATGATAAGACAAAACAAGACAAGACATGACATGACAGGACATGACAAGACAAAACAAGACAAGACATTTTTTTATTTGTTTCTAAACTAATTAAGAAGACAAGACAAGACAAGACAAGACAAGAAGAGACAAGACAAGACAAGACAAGACAAGACAAGACAAGACAAGACAAGACAAGACAAGACAAGACAAGACAAGACAAGACAAGACAAGACAAGACAAGACAAGACAAGACAAGACTAGACAAGACAAGACAAGACAAGACAAGACATTTATTTTATTTGTTTCTAAACTAATTAAGAAGAGAAGACAAGACAAGACAAGACAAGACAAAACAAGACAAGACAAGGCAAGACAAGACAAGACAAGACAAGACAAGACAAGACAAGACACGACAAGACAAGACAATTGTGTTTGATTTGTTTTTAAATTAATTAAGATGATAAGACAAAACAAGACAAGACATGACATGACAGGACATGACAAGACAAAACAAGACAAGACATTTTTTTATTTGTTTCTAAACTAATTAAGAAGAGAAGACAAGACAAGACAAGACAAGTCAAGACAAGGCCAGGTAAGAAAAGACAAGACAAGACAAGACAAGACAAGACAAGACAAGAAAAGACAAGAAAAGACAAGACATTTATATTATTTGTTTCTAAACTAATTAAGAAGAGAAGACAAGACAAGACAAGACAAGACAAGACAAGACAAAACAAGACAAGACAAGACATGACAAGACAAGACAAGACAAGACAAGACAAGACATGACAAGACAGGACATGACGAGACAAAACAAGACAAGACATTTTTTTTATTTGTTTTTAAACTAATTAAGAAGAGAAGAGAAGACAAGACAAGACAAGACAAGACATGACAAGACAAAGCAAGACAAGACAAGACAAGACAAGACAAGACAAGAAGAGACAAGACAAGACAAGACAAGACAAGAAAAGACAAGACAAGACAAGACAAGACAAGACAAGACAAGACAAGACAAGACAAGACAAGACAAGACAAGACAAGACAAGACTAGACAAGACATGGCAAGACATGACAAGACATTTATTTTATTTGTTTCTAAACTAATTAAGAAGAGAAGACAAGACAAGACAAGACAAGACAAAACAAGACAAGACAAGACAAGGCAAGACAAGACAAGACAAGACAAGACAAGACAAGACAATTGTGTTTGATTTGTTTTTAAATTAATTAAGATGATAAGACAAAACAAGACAAGACATGACATGACAGGACATGACGAGACAAAACAAGACAAGACATTTTTTTTATTTGTTTCTAAACTAATTAAGAAGAGAAGAGAAGACAAGACAAGACAAGACAAGACAAGACATGACAAGACAAAGCAAGACAAGACAAGACATGACATGACATGACAAGACAAGACAAGACAAGACAAGACAAGACATGACAAGACAAGACAAGACAAGACAAGACAAGACAAGACAAGACAAGACAAGACAAGACAAGGCAAGACAAGACAAGACAAGACAATACAAGACAAGACAAGACAAGACAAGACATTTATTTTATTTGTTTCTAAACTAATTAAGAAGAGAAGACAAGACAAGACAAGACAAGACAAGACAAGACAAGACAAGACAAGACAAGACAAGACAAGACATGACAAGACAAAACAAGACAAGACAAGACAAGACAAGACAAGACAAGACAAGACAAGACAAGACAAGACAAGACAAGACAAGACAAGACAAGACAAGACAAGACAAGACAAGACAAGACAAGACAAGACAAGACAAGACAAGACAAGACAAGACAAGACAAGACAAGACAAGACAAGACAAGACAAGACAAGACAAGACAAGACAAGACAAGACAAGACAAGACAAGACAAGACATGACAAGACAAAACAAGACAAGACAAGACAAGACAAGACAAGACAAGACAAGACAAGACAAGACAAGACAAGACAAGACATGACAAGACAAGACTAGACTAGACAAGACAAGACAAGACAAGACAAGATAATTGTGTTTGATTTGTTTTTAAATTAATTAAGATAATAAGACAAAACAAGACAAGACATGACATGACAGGACATGACAAGACAAAACAAGACAAGACATTTTTTTATTTGTTTCTAAACTAATTAAGAAGAGAAGACAAGACAAGACAAGACAAGTCAAGACAAGGCCAGGCAAGAAAAGACAAGACAAGACAAGACAAGACAAGACAAGACAAGACAAGACAAGACAAGACAAGACAAGACAAGACAAGACAAGACAAGACAAGACAAGACAAGACATTTATATTATTTGTTTCTAAACTAATTAAGAAGAGAAGACAAGACAAGACAAGACAAGACAAGACAAGACAAAACAAGACAAGACAAGACATTTTTTTTATTTGTTTCTAAACTAATTAAGAAGAGAAGAGAAGACAAGACAAGACAAGACATGACAAGACAGGACATGACGAGACAAAACAAGACAAGACATTTTTTTTATTTGTTTTTAAACTAATTAAGAAGAGAAGAGAAGACAAGACAAGACAAGACATGACAAGACAAAGCAAGACAAGACAAGACAAGACAAGACAAGACAAGACAAGACAAGACAAGACAAGACAAGACAAGACAAGACAAGAAGAGACAAGACAAGACAAGACAAGACTAGACAAGACATGGCAAGACATGACAAGACATTTATTTTATTTGTTTTTAAACTAATTAAGAAGAGAAGAGAAGACAAGACAAGACAAGACATGACAAGACAAAGCAAGACAAGGCAAGACAAGACAAGACAAGACAAGACAAGACAAGACAAGACAATTGTGTTTGATTTGTTTTTAAATTAATTAAGATGATAAGACTAAACAAGACAAGACATGACATGACAGGACATGACGAGACAAAACAAGACAAGACATTTTTTTTATTTGTTTTTAAACTAATTAAGAAGAGAAGAGAAGACAAGACAAGACAAGACATGACAAGACAAAGCAAGACAAGGCAAGACAAGACAAGACAAGACAAGACAAGACAAGACAATTGTGTTTGATTTGTTTTTAAATTAATTAAGATGATAAGACTAAACAAGACAAGACATGACATGACAGGACATGACGAGACAAAACAAGACAAGACATTTTTTTTATTTGTTTCTAAACTAATTAAGAAGAGAAGAGAAGACAAAACAAGACAAGACAAGACATGACAAGACAAAGCAAGACAAGACAAGACAAGACAAGACAAGACAAGACAAGACAAGACATTTATTTTATTTGTTTCTAAACTAATTAAGAAGAGAAGACAAGAGAATACAAGACAAGACAAGACAAGACAAGACATTTATTTTATTTGTTTCTAAACTAATTAAGAAGAGAAGACAAGACAAGACAAGACAAGACAAGACAAGACAAGACAAGACAAGACAAGACAAGACAAGACAAGACATGACAAGACAAAACAAGACAAGACAAGACAAGACAAGACAAGACAAGACAAGACAAGACAAGACAAGACAAGACAAGACAAGACAAGACATTTTTTTATTTGTTTCTAAACTAATTAAGAAGAGAAGACAAGACAAGACAAGACAAGTCAAGACAAGGCCAGGCAAGAAAAGACAAGACAAGACAAGACAAGACAAGACAAGACAAGACAAGACAAGACAAGACAAGACAAGACAAGACAAGACAAGACAAGACAAGACAAGACAAGACAAGACAAGGCAAGACAAGACATTTATTTTATTTGTTTCTAAACTAATTAAGAAGAGAAGACAAGACAAGACAAGACAAGACAAGACAAGACAAGACAAGACAAGACAAGACAAGACAAGACAAGACATGACAAGACAAAACAAGACAAGACAAGACAAGACAAGACAAGACAAGACAAGACAAGACAAGACAAGACAAGACATGACAAGACAAGACAAGACAAGACAAGACAAGACAAGACAAGACAAGACAAGACAAGACAAGACAAGACAAGACAAGACAAGACAAGACAAGACAAGACAAGACAAGACAAGACAAGACAAGACAAGACAAGACAAGACAAGACAAGACAAGACAAGACAAGACAAGGCAAGACAAGACATTTATTTTATTTGTTTCTAAACTAATTAAGAAGAGAAGACAAGACAAGACAAGACAAGACAAGACAAGACAAGACAAGACAAGACAAGACAAGACAAGACAAGACAAGACAAGACATGACAAGACAAAACAAGACAAGACAAGACAAGACAAGACAAGACAAGACAAGACAAGACAAGACAAGACAAGACAAGACAAGACAAGACATGACAAGACAAAACAAGACAAGACAGGACAAGACAAGACAAGACAAGACAAGACAAGACAAGACAAGACATGACAAGACAAGACAAGACTAGACAAGACAAGACAAGACAAGACAAGACAAGACAAGACAAGACAAGACAAGACAAGACAAGACAAGACAAGACAAGACAAGACAAGACAAGAAGAGACAAGACAAGACAAGACAAGACAAGACAAGACAAGACAAGACAAGACAAGACAAGACAAGACTAGACTAGACAAGACATGGCAAGACAAGACAAGACATTTATTTTATTTGTTTCTAAACTAATTAAGAAGAGAAGACAAGACAAGACAAGACAAGACAAGACAAGACAAGACAAGACAAGACAATTGTGTTTGATTTGTTTTTAAATTAATTAAGATGATAAGACAAAACAAGACAAGACATGACATGACAGGACATGACAAGACAAAACAAGACAAGACATTTTTTTTATGTGTTTCTAAACTAATTAAGAAGAGAAGACAAGACAAGACAAGACAAGGCCAGGCAAGAAAAGACAAGACAAGACAAGACAAGACAAGACAAGACAAGACAGGACAAGACAAGACAAGACAAGACAAGACAAGACAAGACAAGACAAGACAAGACAAGACAAGACAAGACAAGACAAGACAATACAAGACAAGACAAGACAAGACAAGACAAGACAAGACAAGACAAGACAAGACAAGTCAAGACAAGGCCAGACAAGAAAAGACAAGACACGACAAGACAAGACAAGACAAGACAAGACATTTATTTTATTTGTTTCTAAACTAATTAAGAAGAGAAGACAAGACAAGACAAGACAAGACAAGGCATGACAAGACAAAACAAGACAAGACAAGACAAGACATGGCAAGACAAAACAAGACAAGACAAGACAAGACAAGACAAGACAAGACAAGACAAGACATGAAAAGACAAATCAAGACAAGACAAGACAAGACAAGACAAGACAAGACAAGACAAGACAAGACATTTATTTTATTTGTTTCTAAACTAATTAAGAAGAAAAGACAAGACAAGACAAGACAAGACAAGACATTTATTTTATTTGTTTCTAAACTAATTAAGAAGAAAAGACAAGACAAGACAAGACAAGACAAGACAAGACATTTATTTTATTTGTTTCTAAACTAATTAAGAAGAAAAGACAAGACAAGACAAGACAAGACAAGACAAGACAAGACAAGACAAGACAAGACAAGACAAGACAAGACAAGACAAGACAAGACAAGACAAGACAAGACAAGACAAGACAAGACAAGACAAGACAAGACAAGACAAGACAAGACAAGACAAGACAAGACAAGACAAGACAAGACATGACAAGACAAGACAAGACAAGACAAGACAAGACATGACAAGACAAGACAAAACAAAACAAGACAAGACAAGACAAGACAAGACAAGACAAGACAAGACAAGACAAGACAAGACAAGACAAGACATTTATTTTATTTGTTTCTAAACTAATTAAGAAGAGAAGACAGGACAAGACAAGACAAGACAGGACAAGACAAGACAAGACAAGTCAAGACAAGACAAGACAAGACAAAAGAAGACAAGACATTTATTTTATTTGTTTCTAAACTAATTAAGAAGAGAAGACGAGACAAGACAAGACAAGACAAGGCATGACAAGACAAAACAAGACAAGACAAGACAAGACATGGCAAGACAAAACAAGACAAGACAAGACAAGACAAGACAAGACAAGACAAGACAAGACAAGACATGACAAGACAAGACAAGACAAGACAAGACTAGACAAGACAAGACAAGACAAGACAAGACAAGACAAGACAATTGTGTTTGATTTGTTTTTAAATTAATGAAGAAGAGAAGACAAGACAAGACAAGACAAGACAAGACAAGACAAGACAAGACAAAACAAGACAAAACAAGACAAGACAAGACATGACAAAGCAAGACATGACAAAACAAGACCAGACAAGACAAGACAAGACAAGACAATTCTGTTTGATTTGTTTTTAAATTAATTAAGACGATGAGACAAGACAAGGCCAGACAGGAAAAGACAAGACAAGACAAGCCAATTGTGTTTGATTTGTTTTTAAATTCATTAAGATGATAAGATGATTCTCTCTAATTAAGAAGAGAAGACAAGACAAGACAAGACAAGACAAGACAAGACAAGACAAGACAAGACAAGACAAGACAAGACAAGACATGACAAGACAAAGCAAGACAAGACAAGACAAGACAAGACATGACATGACAAGACAAGACAAGACAAGACAAGACAAGACAACACAACACAAGACAAGACAAGACAAGACAAGACAAGAGAAGACAAGGCAAGGCAAGACAAGACAAGACAAGAAAAGAAAAGACAAGACAAGACAAGACAAGACATTTATTTTATTTGTTTCTAAACTAATTAAGAAGAGAAGACAAGACAAGACAAGACAAGACAAGACACGACAAGACAAGACATGACATGACAGGACATGACGAGACAAAACAAGACAAGACATTTTTTGTATTTGTTTCTAAACTAATTAAGAAGAGAAGAGAAGACAAGACAAGACAAGACAAGACATGACAAGACAAAGCAAGACAAGACAAGACAAGACATTTATTGTATTTGTTTCTTAACTAATTAAGAAGAGAAGACAAGAGAATACAAGACAAGACAAGAAAAGACAAGACAAGACAAGACATGACAAGACAAGACAAGACAAGACAAGACAAGACAAGACAAGACAAGACAAGACAAGACAAGACAAGACAATACAAGACAAGACAAGACAAGACAAGACAAGACAAGACATTTATTTTATTTGTTTCTAAACTAATTAAGAAGAGAAGACAAGACAAGACAAGACAAGACAAGACAAGACAAGACAAGACATGACAAGACAAGACAAGACATTTATTTTATTTGTTTCTAAACTAATTAAAAAGAGAAGACAAGACAAGACAAGACAAGACAAAACAAGACAAGACAAGACAAGACAAGACAAGACAAGACAAGACAAGACAAGACAAGACAATTGTGTTTGATTTGTTTTTAAATTAATTAAGATGATAAGACAAAACAAGACAAGACATGACATGACAGGACATGACGAGACAAAACAAGACAAGACATTTTTTTTATTTGTTTCTAAACTAATTAAGAAGAGAAGAGAAGACAAGACAAGACAAGACAAGACATGACAAGACAAAGCAAGACAAGACAAGACAAGACAAGACATTTATTTTATTTGTTTCTAAACTAATTAAGAAGAGAAGACAAGAGAATTCAAGACAAGACAAGACAAGACAAGACATTTATTTTATTTGTTTCTAAACTAATTAAGAAGAGAAGACAAGACAAGACAAGACAAGACAAGACAAGACAAGACAAGACAAGACAAGACAAGACAAGACAAGACAAGACAAGACAAGACAAGACAAGACAAGACAAGACAAGACAAGACAAGACAAGACAAGAAGAGACAAGACAAGACAAGACAAGACAAGACAAAACATGACAAGACAAGACTAGACAAGACAAGACAAGACAAGACATGACAAGACAGGACATGACGAGACGAGACAAAACAAGACATGACATTTTTTTTATTTGTTTCTAAACTAATTAAGAAGAGAAGAGCAGACAAGACAAGACAAGACAAGACATGACAAGACAAGACAAGACAAGACAAGACAAGACAAGACAAGACAAGACAAGACATGACAAGACAAGAAGAGACAAGACAAGACAAGACAAGACATGACAAGACAGGACATGACGAGACGAGACAAAACAAGACATGACATTTTTTTTATTTATTTCTAAACTAATTAAGAAGAGAAGAGCAGACAAGACAAGACAAGACAAGACATGACAAGACAAGACAAGACAAGACAAGACAAGACATGACAAGACAAAACAAGACAAGACAAGACAAGACAAGACAAGACAAGACATGACAAGACAAGACTAGACAAGACAAGACAAGACAAGACAAGACAAGACAAGACAAGACAAGACAAGACAAGACAAGACAAGACAAGACAAGACAAGACAAGACAAGACAAGACAAGACAAGACAAGACAAGACAAGACAAGACAAGACAAGACAAGACAAGACAAGACAAGACAAGACAAGACAAGACATGACAAGACAGGACATGACGAGACAAAACAAGACATGACATTTTTTTTATTTGTTTCTAAACTAATTAAGAAGAGAAGAGCAGACAAGACAAGACAAGACAAGACATGACAAGACAAGACAAGACAAGACAAGACAAGACATGACAAGACAAAACAAGACAAGACAAGACAAGACAAGACAAGACAAGACATGACAAGACAAGACAAGACAAGACAAGACAAGACAAGACAAGACAAGACAAGACAAGACAAGACAAGACAAGACAAGAAGAGACAAGACAAGACAAGACAAGACAAGACAAGACAAGACAAGACAAGACAAGACTAGACAAGACAAGACAAGACAAGACATTTAATTTATTTGTTTCTAAACTAATTAAGAAGAGAAGACAAGACAAGACAAGACAAGACAAAACAAGACAAGACAATGCAAGACAAGACAAGACAAGACAAGACAAGACAAGACAATTGTGTTTGATTTGTTTTTAAATTAATTAAGATGATAAGACAAAACAAGACAAGACATGACATGACAGGACATGACAAGACAAAACAAGACAAGACATTTTTTTATTTGTTTCTAAACTAATTAAGAAGAGAAGACAAGACAAGACAAGACAAGTCAAGACAAGGCCAGGTAAGAAAAGACAAGACAAGACAAGACAAGACAAGACAAGACAAGACAAGACAAGACAAGACAAGACAAGACAAGACAAGACAAGACAAGACAAGACAAGACAGGACATGACAAGACAAGACAAGACAAGAAGAGACAAGACAAGACAAGACAAGACAAGACAAGACAAGACAAGACTAGACAGGACATGCCAAGACATGACAAGACAAGTTATTTATTTCATTTGTTTCTAAACTAATTAAGAAGAGAAGACAAGACAAGACAAGACAAGACAAAACAAGACAAGACAAGACAAGGCAAGACAAGACAAGACAAGACAAGACAAGACAAGACAAGAAGAGACAAGACAAGACAAGACAAGACAAGACAAGACAAGACAAGACATTTATTTTATTTGTTTCTAAACTAATTAAGAAGAGAAGACAAGAGAATACAAGACAAGACAAGACAAGACAAGACATTTATTTTATTTGTTTCTAAACTAATTAAGAAGAGAAGACAAGACAAGACAAGACAAGACAAGACAAGACAAGACAAGACAAGACAAGACAAGACATGACATGACATGACAAGACAAGACAAGACAAGACAAGACATGACAAGACAAAACAAGACAAGACAAGACAAGACAAGACAAGACAAGACAAGACAAGACAAGACAAAATAAGACAAGACATTTTTTTTATTTGTTTTTAAACTAATTAAGAAGAGAAGAGAAGACAAGACAAGACAACACAAGACATGACAAGACAAAGCAAGACAAGACAAGACAAGACAAGACAAGACAAGACAAGACAAGACAAGAAGAGACAAGACAAGACAAGACAAGACAAGACAAGACAAGACAAGAAGAGACAAGACAAGACAAGACAAGACAAGACTAGACAAGACATGGCAAGACATGACAAGACAAGTTATTTATTTCATTTGTTTCTAAACTAATTAAGAAGAGAAGACAAGACAAGACAAGACAAGACAAGACAAAACAAGACAAGACAAGACAAGGCAAGACAAGACAAGACAAGACAAGACAAGACAATTGTGTTTGATTTGTTTTTAAATTAATTAAGATGATAAGACAAAACAAGACAAGACATGACATGACAGGACATGACGAGACAAAACAAGACAAGACATTTTTTTTATTTGTTTCTAAACTAATTAAGAAGAGAAGAGAAGACAAGACAAGACAAGACAAGACATGACAAGACAAAGCAAGACAAGACAAGACAAGACAAGACATTTATTTTATTTGTTTCTAAACTAATTAAGAAGAGAAGACAAGAGAATACAAGACAAGACAAGACAAGACAAGACATTTATTTTATTTGTTTCTAAACTAATTAAGAAGAGAAGACAAGACAAGACAAGACAAGACAAGACAAGACAAGACAAGACAAGACAAGACAAGACAAGACATGACATGACATGACAAGACAAGACAAGACAAGACAAGACAAGACATGACAAGACAAGACAAGACAAGACAAGACAAGACAAGACAAGACAAGACAAGGCAAGACAAGACAAGACAAGACAATACAAGACAAGACAAGACAAGACAAGACAAGACAAGACATTTATTTTATTTCTTTCTAAACTAATTAAGAAGAGAAGACAAGACAAGACAAGACAAGACAAGACAAGACAAGACAAGACAAGACAAGACAAGACAAGACAAGACAAGACAAGACAAGACAAGACATGACAAGACAAAACAAGACAAGACAAGACAAGACAAGACAAGACAAGACAAGACAAGACAAGACAAGACAAGACAAGACAAGACAAGACAAGACAAGACAAGACAAGACAAGACAAGACAAGACAAGACAAGACAAGACATGACAAGACAAAACAAGACCAGACAAGACAAGACAAGACAAGACAAGACAAGACAAGACAAGACAAGACAAGACAAGACAAGACAAGACAAGACAAGACATGACAAGACAAGACAAGACAAGACAAGACAAGACAAGACAAGACAAGACATGACAAGACATGACAAGACAAAACAAGACAAGACAAGACAAGACAAGACAAGACAAGACAAGACAAGACAAGACAAGAAAAGACAAGACATGACAAGACAAGACAAGACTAGACAAGACAAGACAAGACAAGACAAGACAAGACAAGACAAGACAAGACAAGACAAGACAAGACAAGACAAGACAAGACTAGACTAGACAAGACATGGCAAGACAAAACAAGACATTTATTTTATTTGTTTCTAAACTAATTAAGAAGAGAAGACAAGACAAGACAAGACAAGACAAGACAAGACAATTGTGTTTGATTTGTTTTTAAATTAATTAAGATGATAAGACAAAACAAGACAAGACATGACATGACAGGACATGACAAGACAAAACAAGACAAGACATTTTTTTTATGTGTTTCTAAACTAATTAAGAAGAGAAGACAAGACAAGACAAGACAAGGCCAGGCAAGAAAAGACAAGACAAGACAAGACAAGACAAGACAAGACAAGACAAGACAAGACAAGACAAGACAAGACAAGACAAGACAAGAGAAGACAAGACAAGACAAGACAAGACAAGACAAGACAAGACAAGACAAGACAAGACAAAACAAGACAAGACAAGACAAGACAATACAAGACAAGACAAGACAAGACAAGACAAGACAAGACAAGACAAGTCAAGACAAGGCCAGACAAGAAAAGACAAGACAAGACATTTATTTTATTTGTTTCTAAACTAATTAAGAAGAGAAGACAAGACAAGACAAGACAAGACAAGACAAGACAAGACAAAACAAGACAAGACATTTTTTTTATTTGTTTCTAAACTAATTAAGAAGAGAAGAGAAGACAAGACAAGACAAGACAAGACATGACAAGACAAAGCAAGACAAGACAAGACAAGACAAGACATTTATTTTATTTGTTTCTAAACTAATTAAGAAGAGAAGACAAGAGAATTCAAGACAAGACAAGACAAGACAAGACATTTATTTTATTTGTTTCTAAACTAATTAAGAAGAGAAGACAAGACAAGACAAGACAAGACAAGACAAGACAAGACAAGACAAGACAAGACAAGACAAGACAAGACAAGACAAGACAAGACAAGACATGACAAGACAAGACAAGACAAGACAAGACAAGACAAGACAAGACAAGACAAGACAAGACAAGACAAGACAAGACAAGACAAGACAAGACAAGACAAGACAAGACAAGACAAGACAAGACAAGACAAGACAAGACATGACAAGACAAAACAAGACCAGACAAGACAAGACAAGACAAGACAAGACAAGACAAGACAAGACAAGACAAGACAAGACAAGACAAGACAAGACAAGACATGACAAGACAAGACAAGACAAGACAAGACAAGACAAGACAAGACAAGACATGACAAGACATGACAAGACAAAACAAGACAAGACAAGACAAGACAAGACAAGACAAGACAAGACAAGACAAGACAAGAAAAGACAAGACATGACAAGACAAGACAAGACTAGACAAGACAAGACAAGACAAGACAAGACAAGACAAGACAAGACAAGACAAGACAAGACAAGACAAGACAAGACAAGACTAGACTAGACAAGACATGGCAAGACAAAACAAGACATTTATTTTATTTGTTTCTAAACTAATTAAGAAGAGAAGACAAGACAAGACAAGACAAGACAAGACAAGACAATTGTGTTTGATTTGTTTTTAAATTAATTAAGATGATAAGACAAAACAAGACAAGACATGACATGACAGGACATGACAAGACAAAACAAGACAAGACATTTTTTTTATGTGTTTCTAAACTAATTAAGAAGAGAAGACAAGACAAGACAAGACAAGGCCAGGCAAGAAAAGACAAGACAAGACAAGACAAGACAAGACAAGACAAGACAAGACAAGACAAGACAAGACAAGACAAGACAAGACAAGAGAAGACAAGACAAGACAAGACAAGACAAGACAAGACAAGACAAGACAAGACAAGACAAAACAAGACAAGACAAGACAAGACAATACAAGACAAGACAAGACAAGACAAGACAAGACAAGACAAGACAAGTCAAGACAAGGCCAGACAAGAAAAGACAAGACAAGACATTTATTTTATTTGTTTCTAAACTAATTAAGAAGAGAAGACAAGACAAGACAAGACAAGACAAGACAAGACAAGACAAAACAAGACAAGACATTTTTTTTATTTGTTTCTAAACTAATTAAGAAGAGAAGAGAAGACAAGACAAGACAAGACAAGACATGACAAGACAAAGCAAGACAAGACAAGACAAGACAAGACATTTATTTTATTTGTTTCTAAACTAATTAAGAAGAGAAGACAAGAGAATTCAAGACAAGACAAGACAAGACAAGACATTTATTTTATTTGTTTCTAAACTAATTAAGAAGAGAAGACAAGACAAGACAAGACAAGACAAGACAAGACAAGACATGACATGACATGACAAGACAAGACAAGACAAGACAAGACAAGACAAGACATGACAAGACAAGACAAGACAAGACAAGACAAGACAAGACAAGACAAGACAAGGCAAGACAAGACAAGACAAGACAATACAAGACAAGACAAGACAAGACAAGACAAGACATTTATTTTATTTCTTTCTAAACTAATTAAGAAGAGAAGACAAGACAAGACAAGACAAGACAAGACAAGACAAGACAAGACAAGACAAGACAAGACAAGACAAGACAAGACAAGACAAGACAAGACATGACAAGACAAAACAAGACAAGACAAGACAAGACAAGACAAGACAAGACAAGACAAGACAAGACAAGACAAGACAAGACATGACAAGACAAAACAAGACAAGACAAGACAAGACAAGACAAGACAAGACAAGACAAGACAAGACAAGACAAGACAAGACAAGACAAGACAAGACAAGACAAGACATGACAAGACAAGACAAGACAAGACAAGACAAGACAAGACATGACAAGACATGACAAGACAAAACAAGACAAGACAAGACAAGACAAGACAAGACAAGACAAGACAAGAAAAGACAAGACATGACAAGACAAGACAAGACTAGACAAGACAAGACAAGACAAGACAAGACAAGACAAGACAAGACAAGACAAGACAAGACAAGACAAGACAAGACTAGACTAGACAAGACATGGCAAGACAAGACAAGACATTTATTTTATTTGTTTCTAAACTAATTAAGAAGAGAAGACAAGACAAGACAAGACAAGACAATTGTGTTTGATTTGTTTTTAAATTAATTAAGATGATAAGACAAAACAAGACAAGACATGACATGACAGGACATGACAAGACAAAACAAGACAAGACATTTTTTTTATGTGTTTCTAAACTAATTAAGAAGAGAAGACAAGACAAGACAAGACAAGGCCAGGCAAGAAAAGACAAGACAAGACAAGACAAGACAAGACAAGACAAGACAAGACAAGACAAGACAAGACAAGACAAGACAAGACAAGACAAGACAAGACAAGACAAGACAAGACAAGACAAGACAAGACAAAACAAGACAAGACAAGACAAGACAATACAAGACAAGACAAGACAAGACAAGACAAGACAAGACAAGACAAGTCAAGACAAGGCCAGACGAGAAAAGACAAGACAAGACATTTATTTTATTTGTTTCTAAACTAATTAAGAAGAGAAGACAAGACAAGACAAGACAAAACAAGACAAGACATTTTTTTTATTTGTTTCTAAACTTATTAAGAAGAGAACACAAGACAAGACAAGACAAGACAAGACAAGACAAGACAAGACAAGACAAGACAAGACAAGACAAGACAAGACAAGACAAGACAAGACAAGACAAGACAAGACAAGACAAGACAAGACAAGACAAGACAAGACAAGACAAGACAAAACATGACAAGACAAAGCAAGACAAGACAAGACAAGACAAGACAAGACAAGACAAGACAAGACAAGACAAGACAAGACAAGACAAGACAAGACATGACAAGACAAAGCAAGACAAGACAAGACAAGACAAGACAAGACATGACAAGACAAGACAAGACAAAACAAGACAAGACAAGACAAGACCAGACATTTATTTTATTTGTTTCTAAACTAATTAAGAAGAGAAGACAGGACAAGACAAGACAAGACAGGACAAGACAAGACAAGACAAAAGAAGACAAGACATTTATTTTATTTGTTTCTAAACTAATTAAGAAGAGAAGACGAGACAAGACAAGACAAGACAAGGCATGACAAGACAAAACAAGACAAGACAAGACAAGACATGGCAAGACAAAACAAGACAAGACAAGACAAGACAAGACAAGACAAGACAAGACAAGACATGACAAGACAAGACAAGACAAGACAAGACAAGACAAGACAAGACAAGACAAGACAATTGTGTTTGATTTGTTTTTAAATTAATGAAGAAGAGAAGACAAGACAAGACAAGACAAGACAAGACAAGACAAGACAAGACAAGACAAGACAAGACAAGACAAGACAAGACAAGACAAGACAATTGTGTTTGATTTGTTTTTAAATTAATGAAGAAGAGAAGACAAGACAAGACAAGACAAGACAAAAGAAGACAAGACATTTATTTTATTTGTTTCTAAACTAATTAAGAAGAGAAGAGAAGAGAAGAGAAGACAAGACAAGACAAGACAAGACAGAACAAGACAAGACATGACAAAGCAAGACATGACAAAACAAGACCAGACAAGACAAGACAAGACAAGACAATTCTGTTTGATTTGTTTTTAAATTAATTAAGACGATGAGACAAGACAAGGCCAGACAGGAAAAGACAAGACAAGACAAGCCAATTGTGTTTGATTTGTTTTTAAATTCATTAAGATGATAAGATGATTCTCTCTAATTAAGAAGAGAAGACAAGACAAGACAAGACAAGACAAGACAAGACCAGACAAGACAAGACAAGACAAGACAAGACAAGACAAGACATGACAAAACAAGACCAGACAAGACAAGGCAAGACAAGACAATTCTGTTTGATTTGTTTTTAAATTAATTAAAACGATAAGACAAGACAAGGCCAGACAGGAAAAGACAAGACAAGACAAGCCAATTGTGTTTGATTTGTTTTTAAATTAATTAAGATGATAAGATGATTCTCTCTAATTAAGAATAGAAGAGAAGACAAGACAAGACAAGACAAGACAAGACAAGACAAGACAAGACAAGACAAGACAAGACAAGACAAGACAAGACAAGACAAGACAAGACAAGACAAGACATGACAAGACAAAGCAAGACAAGACAAGACAAGACAAGGCAAGACAAGACAAGACAAGACATGACATGACAAGACAAGACAAGACAAGACAAGACAAGACAAGACAAGACAACACAACACAAGACAAGACAAGACAAGACAAGACAAGACAAGACAAGACATGACAAGACAGGACATGACGAGACAAAACAAGACATGACATTTTTTTTATTTGTTTCTAAACTAATTAAGAAGAGAAGAGCAGACAAGACAAGACAAGACAAGACATGACAAGACAAGACAAGACAAGACAAGACAAGACATGACAAGAAAAAACAAGACAAGACAAGACAAGACAAGACAAGACAAGACAAGACAAGACAAGACAAGACTAGACAAGACAAGACAAGACAAGACAAGACAAGACAAGACAAGACAAGACAAGACAAGACAAGACAAGACAAGACAAGACAAGACAAGACAAGACAAGACAAGACAAGAAGAGACAAGACAAGACAAGACAAGACAAGACAAGACAAGACAAGACAAGACAAGACAAGACAAGACAAGACAAGACAAGACATTTATTTTATTTGTTTCTAAACTAATTAAGAAGAGAAGACAAGACAAGACAAGACAAGACAAAACAAGACAAGACAAGGCAAGACAAGACAAGACAAGACAAGACAAGACAAGACAAGACAATTGTGTTTGATTTGTTTTTAAATTAATTAAGATGATAAGACAAAACAAGACAAGACATGACATGACAGGACATGACAAGACAAAACAAGACAAGACATTTTTTTATTTGTTTCTAAACTAATTAAGAAGAGAAGACAAGACAAGACAAGACAAGTCAAGACAAGGCCAGGTAAGAAAAGACAAGACAAGACAAGACAAGACAAGACAAGACAAGACAAGACAAGAAAAGACAAGACATTTATATTATTTGTTTCTAAACTAATTAAGAAGAGAAGACAAGACAAGACAAGACAAGACAAGACAAGACAAAACAAGACAAGACAAGATATGACAAGACAAGACAAGATAAGACAAGACAAGACATGACAAGACAGGACATGACGAGACAAAACAAGACAAGACATTTTTTTTATTTGTTTTTAAACTAATTAAGAAGAGAAGAGAAGACAAGACAAGACAAGACAAGACATGACAAGACAAAGCAAGACAAGACAAGACAAGACAAGACAAGACAAGACAAGAAGAGACAAGACAAGACAAGACAAGACAAGACAAGACAAGACAAGACAAGACAAGACAAGACAAGACAAGACAAGACAAGACAAGACAAGACAAGACAATTGTGTTTGATTTGTTTTTAAATTAATTAAGATGATAAGACAAAACAAGACAAGACATGACATGACAGAACATGACAAGACAAAACAAGACAAGACATTTTTTTATTTGTTTCTAAACTAATTAAGAAGAGAAGACAAGACAAGACAAGACAAGTCAAGACAAGGCCAGGCAAGAAATGACAAGACAAGACAAGACAAGACAAGACATTTATATTATTTGTTTCTAAACTAATTAAGAAGAGAAGACAAGAAAAGACAAGACAAGACAAGACAAGACAAAACAAGACAAGACAAGACATTTTTTTTATTTGTTTCTAAACTAATTAAGAAGAGAAGAGAAGACAAGACAAGACAAGACAAGACATGACAAGACAGGACATTTTTTTTATTTGTTTTTAAACTAATTAAGAAGAGAAGAGAAGACAAGACAAGACAAGACAAGACAAGACAAGACAAGACAAGACAAGACAAGACAAGACAAGACAAGACAAGACAAGACTAGACAAGACAAGACAAGAAGAGACAAGACAAGACAAGACAAGACAAGACAAGACTAGACAAGACATGGCAAGACATGACAAGACATTTATTTTATTTGTTTCTAAACTAATTAAAAAGAGAAGACAAGACAAGACAAGACAAGACAAAACAAGACAAGACAAGACAAGGCAAGACAAGACAAGACAAGACAAGACAATTGTGTTTGATTTGTTTTTAAATTAATTAAGATGATAAGACAAAACAAGACAAGACATGACATGACAGGACATGACGAGACAAAACAAGACAAGACATTTTTTTTATTTGTTTCTAAACTAATTAAGAAGAGAAGAGAAGACAAAACAAGACAAGACAAGACATGACAAGACAAAGCAAGACAAGACAAGACAAGACCAGACAAGACAAGACATTTATTTTATTTGTTTCTAAACTAATTAAGAAGAGAAGACAAGAGAATACAAGACAAGACAAGACAAGACAAGACAAGACAAGACAAGACAAGACAAGACAAGACTAGACAAGACATGGCAAGACATGACAAGACATTTATTTTATTTGTTTCTAAACTAATTAAAAAGAGAAGACAAGACAAGACAAGACAAGACAAAACAAGACAAGACAAGACAAGGCAAGACAAGACAAGACAAGACAAGACAAGACAAGACAATTGTGTTTGATTTGTTTTTAAATTAATTAAGATGATAAGACAAAACAAGACAAGACATGACATGACAGGACATGACGAGACAAAACAAGACAAGACATTTTTTTTATTTGTTTCTAAACTAATTAAGAAGAGAAGAGAAGACAAAACAAGACAAGACAAGACATGACAAGACAAAGCAAGACAAGACAAGACAAGACAAGACAAGACAAGACATTTATTTTATTTGTTTCTAAACTAATTAAGAAGAGAAGACAAGACAAGACAAGACAAGACAAGACAAGACAAGACAAGACAAGACAAGACAAGACAAGACAAGACATGACATGACATGACAAGACAAGACAAGACAAGACAAGACAAGACAAGACATGACAAGACAAGACAAGACAAGACAAGACAAGACAAGACAAGACAAGACAAGACAAGACAAGACAAGACAAGGCAAGACAAGACAAGACAAGACAAGACAAGACATGACAAGACAAGACAAGACATGACAAGACAAAACAAGACAAGACAAGACAAGACAAGACATGACAAGACAAGACAAGACATGACAAGACAAGACAAGACAAGACAAGACAAGACAAGACATGACAAGACAAAACAAGACAAGACAAGACAAGACAAGACAAGACAAGACAAGACATGACAAGACAAGACAAAACAAGACAAGACAAGACAAGACAAGACAAGACAAGACAAGACAAGACAAGACATGACAAGACAAGACTAGACAAGACAAGACAAGACAAGACAAGACAAGACAAGACAAGACAAGACAAGACAAGACAAGACAAGACAAGACAAGACAAGACAAGACAAGACAAGACAAGACATGACAAGACAAGACTAGACAAGACAAGACAAGACAAGACAAGACAAGACAAGACAAGACAAGACAAGACAAGACAAGACAAGACAAGACATGACAAGACAAAACAAGACAAGACAAGACAAGACAAGACAAGACAAGACATGACAAGACAAGACTAGACAAGACAAGACAAGACAAGACATGACAAGACAAAACAAGACAAGACAAGACAAGACAAGACAAGACAAGACAAGACATGACAAGACAAGACTAGACAAGACAAGACAAGACAAGACAAGACAAGACAAGACAAGGCAAGACAAGACAAGACAAGACAAGACAAGACAATTGTGTTTGATTTGTTTTTAAATTAATTAAGATGATAAGACAAAACAAGACAAGACATGACATGACAGGACATGACAAGACAAAACAAGACAAGACATTTTTTTATTTGTTTCTAAACTAATTAAGAAGACAAGACAAGACAAGACAAGACAAGAAGAGACAAGACAAGACAAGACAAGACAAGACAAGACAAGACAAGACAAGACAAGACAAGACAAGACAAGACAAGACAAGACAAGACAAGACAAGACAAGACAAGACTAGACAAGACAAGACAAGACAAGACAAGACAAGACATTTATTTTATTTGTTTCTAAACTAATTAAGAAGAGAAGACAAGACAAGACAAGACAAGACAAAACAAGACAAGACAAAACAAGACAAGACATGACATGACAGGACATGACAAGACAAAACAAGACAAGACATTTTTTTATTTGTTTCTAAACTAATTAAGAAGACAAGACAAGACAAGACAAGACAAGACAAGACAAGACAAGACAAGACAAGACAAGACAAGACAAGACAAGACAAGACAAGACAAGACAAGACAAGACAAGACAAGACATGACAAGACAAGACAAGACAAGACAAGACAAGACAAGACATGACAAGACAAAACAAGACAAGACAAGACAAGACAAGACAAGACAAGACATGACAAGACAAGACTAGACAAGACAAGACAAGACAAGACAAGACAAGACAAGACAAGACAAGACAAGACAAGACAAGACAAGACAAGACAAGACAAGACAAGACAAGACAAGACAAGACATGACAAGACAAGACAAGACAAGACAAGACAAGACAAGACAAGACAAGACAAGACAAGACAAGACAAGACAAGACAAGACATGACAAGACAAAACAAGACAAGACAAGACAAGACAAGACAAGACAAGACATGACAAGACAAGACTAGACAAGACAGGACAAGACAAGACATGACAAGACAAAACAAGACAAGACAAGACAAGACAAGACAAGACAAGACAAGACATGACAAGACAAGACTAGACAAGACAAGACAAGACAAGACAAGACAAGACAAGACAAGGCAAGACAAGACAAGACAAGACAAGACAAGACAATTGTGTTTGATTTGTTTTTAAATTAATTAAGATGATAAGACAAAACAAGACAAGACATGACATGACAGGACATGACAAGACAAAACAAGACAAGACATTTTTTTATTTGTTTCTAAACTAATTAAGAAGACAAGACAAGACAAGACAAGACAAGAAGAGACAAGACAAGACAAGACAAGACAAGACAAGACAAGACAAGACAAGACAAGACAAGACAAGACAAGACAAGACAAGACAAGACAAGACAAGACAAGACAAGACAAGACAAGACAAGACTAGACAAGACAAGACAAGACAAGACAAGACATTTATTTTATTTGTTTCTAAACTAATTAAGAAGAGAAGACAAGACAAGACAAGACAAGACAAAACAAGACAAGACAAGGCAAGACAAGACAAGACAAGACAAGACAAGACAAGACAAGACACGACAAGACAAGACAATTGTGTTTGATTTGTTTTTAAATTAATTAAGATGATAAGACAAAACAAGACAAGACATGACATGACAGGACATGACAAGACAAAACAAGACAAGACATTTTTTTATTTGTTTCTAAACTAATTAAGAAGAGAAGACAAGACAAGACAAGACAAGTCAAGACAAGGCCAGGTAAGAAAAGACAAGACAAGACAAGACAAGACAAGACAAGACAAGAAAAGACAAGAAAAGACAAGACATTTATATTATTTGTTTCTAAACTAATTAAGAAGAGAAGACAAGACAAGACAAGACAAGACAAGACAAGACAAAACAAGACAAGACAAGACATGACAAGACAAGACAAGACAAGACAAGACAAGACATGACAAGACAGGACATGACGAGACAAAACAAGACAAGACATTTTTTTTATTTGTTTTTAAACTAATTAAGAAGAGAAGAGAAGACAAGACAAGACAAGACAAGACATGACAAGACAAAGCAAGACAAGACAAGACAAGACAAGACAAGACAAGACAAGAAGAGACAAGACAAGACAAGACAAGACAAGAAAAGACAAGACAAGACAAGACAAGACAAGACAAGACAAGACAAGACAAGACAAGACAAGACAAGACAAGACAAGACAAGACAAGACAAGACTAGACAAGACATGGCAAGACATGACAAGACATTTATTTTATTTGTTTCTAAACTAATTAAGAAGAGAAGACAAGACAAGACAAGACAAGACAAAACAAGACAAGACAAGACAAGGCAAGACAAGACAAGACAAGACAAGACAAGACAAGACAATTGTGTTTGATTTGTTTTTAAATTAATTAAGATGATAAGACAAAACAAGACAAGACATGACATGACAGGACATGACGAGACAAAACAAGACAAGACATTTTTTTTATTTGTTTCTAAACTAATTAAGAAGAGAAGAGAAGACAAGACAAGACAAGACAAGACAAGACATGACAAGACAAAGCAAGACAAGACAAGACATGACATGACATGACAAGACAAGACAAGACAAGACAAGACAAGACATGACAAGACAAGACAAGACAAGACAAGA
Source organism: Zeugodacus cucurbitae (assembly GCF_028554725.1). NCBI lineage: Eukaryota > Metazoa > Arthropoda > Insecta > Diptera > Tephritidae > Zeugodacus > Zeugodacus cucurbitae. The sequence continues at coordinate 8,656,471 of NC_071672.1, read as the reverse complement.
CAAGACAAGACAAGACAAGACAAGACAAGACAAGGCAAGACAAGACAAGACAAGACAATACAAGACAAGACAAGACAAGACAAGACAAGACATTTATTTTATTTGTTTCTAAACTAATTAAGAAGAGAAGACAAGACAAGACAAGACAAGACAAGACAAGACAAGACAAGACAAGACAAGACAAGACAAGACAAGACATGACAAGACAAAACAAGACAAGACAAGACAAGACAAGACAAGACAAGACAAGACAAGACAAGACAAGACAAGACAAGACAAGACAAGACAAGACAAGACAAGACAAGACAAGACAAGACAAGACAAGACAAGACAAGACAAGACAAGACAAGACAAGACAAGACAAGACAAGACAAGACAAGACAAGACAAGACAAGACAAGACAAGACAAGACAAGACAAGACAAGACAAGACAAGACAAGACAAGACAAGACAAGACAAGACATGACAAGACAAAACAAGACAAGACAAGACAAGACAAGACAAGACAAGACAAGACAAGACAAGACAAGACAAGACATGACAAGACAAGACTAGACTAGACAAGACAAGACAAGACAAGACAAGATAATTGTGTTTGATTTGTTTTTAAATTAATTAAGATAATAAGACAAAACAAGACAAGACATGACATGACAGGACATGACAAGACAAAACAAGACAAGACATTTTTTTATTTGTTTCTAAACTAATTAAGAAGAGAAGACAAGACAAGACAAGACAAGTCAAGACAAGGCCAGGCAAGAAAAGACAAGACAAGACAAGACAAGACAAGACAAGACAAGACAAGACAAGACAAGACAAGACAAGACAAGACAAGACAAGACAAGACAAGACAAGACAAGACAAGACATTTATATTATTTGTTTCTAAACTAATTAAGAAGAGAAGACAAGACAAGACAAGACAAGACAAGACAAGACAAAACAAGACAAGACAAGACATTTTTTTTATTTGTTTCTAAACTAATTAAGAAGAGAAGAGAAGACAAGACAAGACAAGACATGACAAGACAGGACATGACGAGACAAAACAAGACAAGACATTTTTTTTATTTGTTTTTAAACTAATTAAGAAGAGAAGAGAAGACAAGACAAGACAAGACATGACAAGACAAAGCAAGACAAGACAAGACAAGACAAGACAAGACAAGACAAGACAAGACAAGACAAGACAAGACAAGACAAGACAAGAAGAGACAAGACAAGACAAGACAAGACTAGACAAGACATGGCAAGACATGACAAGACATTTATTTTATTTGTTTTTAAACTAATTAAGAAGAGAAGAGAAGACAAGACAAGACAAGACATGACAAGACAAAGCAAGACAAGGCAAGACAAGACAAGACAAGACAAGACAAGACAAGACAAGACAATTGTGTTTGATTTGTTTTTAAATTAATTAAGATGATAAGACTAAACAAGACAAGACATGACATGACAGGACATGACGAGACAAAACAAGACAAGACATTTTTTTTATTTGTTTTTAAACTAATTAAGAAGAGAAGAGAAGACAAGACAAGACAAGACATGACAAGACAAAGCAAGACAAGGCAAGACAAGACAAGACAAGACAAGACAAGACAAGACAAGACAAGACAATTGTGTTTGATTTGTTTTTAAATTAATTAAGATGATAAGACTAAACAAGACAAGACATGACATGACAGGACATGACGAGACAAAACAAGACAAGACATTTTTTTTATTTGTTTCTAAACTAATTAAGAAGAGAAGAGAAGACAAAACAAGACAAGACAAGACATGACAAGACAAAGCAAGACAAGACAAGACAAGACAAGACATTTATTTTATTTGTTTCTAAACTAATTAAGAAGAGAAGACAAGAGAATACAAGACAAGACAAGACAAGACAAGACATTTATTTTATTTGTTTCTAAACTAATTAAGAAGAGAAGACAAGACAAGACAAGACAAGACAAGACAAGACAAGACAAGACAAGACAAGACAAGACAAGACAAGACAAGACATGACAAGACAAAACAAGACAAGACAAGACAAGACAAGACAAGACAAGACAAGACAAGACAAGACAAGACAAGACAAGACAAGACAAGACATTTTTTTATTTGTTTCTAAACTAATTAAGAAGAGAAGACAAGACAAGACAAGACAAGTCAAGACAAGGCCAGGCAAGAAAAGACAAGACAAGACAAGACAAGACAAGACAAGACAAGACAAGACAAGACAAGACAAGACAAGACAAGACAAGACAAGACAAGACAAGACAAGACAAGACAAGACAAGACAAGACAAGACAAGACAAGACAAGACAAGACAAGACAAGACAAGACAAGACAAGACATTTATTTTATTTGTTTCTAAACTAATTAAGAAGAGAAGACAAGACAAGACAAGACAAGACAAGACAAGACAAGACAAGACAAGACAAGACAAGACAAGACAAGACATGACAAGACAAAACAAGACAAGACAAGACAAGACAAGACAAGACAAGACAAGACAAGACAAGACAAGACAAGACATGACAAGACAAGACAAGACAAGACAAGACAAGACAAGACAAGACAAGACAAGACAAGACAAGACAAGACAAGACAAGACAAGACAAGACAAGACAAGACAAGACAAGACAAGACAAGACAAGACAAGACAAGACAAGACAAGACAAGACAAGACAAGACAAGGCAAGACAAGACATTTATTTTATTTGTTTCTAAACTAATTAAGAAGAGAAGACAAGACAAGACAAGACAAGACAAGACAAGACAAGACAAGACAAGACAAGACAAGACAAGACAAGACAAGACATGACAAGACAAAACAAGACAAGACAAGACAAGACAAGACAAGACAAGACAAGACAAGACAAGACAAGACAAGACAAGACAAGACATGACAAGACAAAACAAGACAAGACAGGACAAGACAAGACAAGACAAGACAAGACAAGACAAGACAAGACATGACAAGACAAGACAAGACTAGACAAGACAAGACAAGACAAGACAAGACAAGACAAGACAAGACAAGACAAGACAAGACAAGACAAGACAAGACAAGACAAGACAAGACAAGACAAGAAGAGACAAGACAAGACAAGACAAGACAAGACAAGACAAGACAAGACAAGACAAGACAAGACAAGACAAGACAAGACTAGACTAGACAAGACATGGCAAGACAAGACAAGACATTTATTTTATTTGTTTCTAAACTAATTAAGAAGAGAAGACAAGACAAGACAAGACAAGACAAGACAAGACAAGACAAGACAATTGTGTTTGATTTGTTTTTAAATTAATTAAGATGATAAGACAAAACAAGACAAGACATGACATGACAGGACATGACAAGACAAAACAAGACAAGACATTTTTTTTATGTGTTTCTAAACTAATTAAGAAGAGAAGACAAGACAAGACAAGACAAGGCCAGGCAAGAAAAGACAAGACAAGACAAGACAAGACAAGACAAGACAAGACAGGACAAGACAAGACAAGACAAGACAAGACAAGACAAGACAAGACAAGACAAGACAAGACAAGACAAGACAATACAAGACAAGACAAGACAAGACAAGACAAGACAAGACAAGACAAGACAAGACAAGACAAGTCAAGACAAGGCCAGACAAGAAAAGACAAGACACGACAAGACAAGACAAGACAAGACAAGACATTTATTTTATTTGTTTCTAAACTAATTAAGAAGAGAAGACAAGACAAGACAAGACAAGACAAGGCATGACAAGACAAAACAAGACAAGACAAGACAAGACATGGCAAGACAAAACAAGACAAGACAAGACAAGACAAGACAAGACAAGACAAGACAAGACAAGACATGACAAGACAAATCAAGACAAGACAAGACAAGACAAGACAAGACAAGACAAGACAAGACAAGACATTTATTTTATTTGTTTCTAAACTAATTAAGAAGAAAAGACAAGACAAGACAAGACAAGACAAGACATTTATTTTATTTGTTTCTAAACTAATTAAGAAGAAAAGACAAGACAAGACAAGACAAGACAAGACAAGACATTTATTTTATTTGTTTCTAAACTAATTAAGAAGAAAAGACAAGACAAGACAAGACAAGACAAGACAAGACAAGACAAGACAAGACAAGACAAGACAAGACAAGACAAGACAAGACAAGACAAGACAAGACAAGACAAGACAAGACAAGACAAGACAAGACAAGACAAGACAAGACAAGACAAGACAAGACATGACAAGACAAGACAAGACAAGACAAGACAAGACATGACAAGACAAGACAAAACAAAACAAGACAAGACAAGACAAGACAAGACAAGACAAGACAAGACAAGACAAGACAAGACATTTATTTTATTTGTTTCTAAACTAATTAAGAAGAGAAGACAGGACAAGACAAGACAAGACAGGACAAGACAAGACAAGACAAGTCAAGACAAGACAAGACAAGACAAAAGAAGACAAGACATTTATTTTATTTGTTTCTAAACTAATTAAGAAGAGAAGACGAGACAAGACAAGACAAGACAAGGCATGACAAGACAAAACAAGACAAGACAAGACAAGACATGGCAAGACAAAACAAGACAAGACAAGACAAGACAAGACAAGACAAGACAAGACAAGACAAGACAAGACATGACAAGACAAGACAAGACAAGACAAGACTAGACAAGACAAGACAAGACAAGACAAGACAAGACAAGACAATTGTGTTTGATTTGTTTTTAAATTAATGAAGAAGAGAAGACAAGACAAGACAAGACAAGACAAGACAAGACAAGACAAGACATTTTTTTTATTTGTTTCTAAACTAATTAAGAAGAGAAGAGAAGACAAGACAAGACAAGACAAGACAAGACAAGACATGACAAGACAAGACAAGACAAGACAAGACTAGACAAGACAAGACAAGACAAGACAAGACAAGACAAGACAATTGTGTTTGATTTGTTTTTAAATTAATTAAGAAGAGAAGACAAGACAAGACAAGACAAGACAAGACAAGACAAAACAAGACAAGACAAGACATTTTTTTTATTTGTTTCTAAACTAATTAAGAAGAGAAGAGAAGACAAGACAAGACAAGACATGACAAGACAGGACATGACGAGACAAAACAAGACAAGACATTTTTTTTATTTGTTTTTAAACTAATTAAGAAGAGAAGAGAAGACAAGACAAGACAAGACATGACAAGACAAAGCAAGACAAGACAAGACAAGACAAGACAAGACAAGACAAGACAAGACAAGACAAGACAAGACAAGACAAGACAAGAAGAGACAAGACAAGACAAGACAAGACTAGACAAGACATGGCAAGACATGACAAGACATTTATTTTATTTGTTTTTAAACTAATTAAGAAGAGAAGAGAAGACAAGACAAGACAAGACATGACAAGACAAAGCAAGACAAGGCAAGACAAGACAAGACAAGACAAGACAAGACAAGACAAGACAATTGTGTTTGATTTGTTTTTAAATTAATTAAGATGATAAGACTAAACAAGACAAGACATGACATGACAGGACATGACGAGACAAAACAAGACAAGACATTTTTTTTATTTGTTTTTAAACTAATTAAGAAGAGAAGAGAAGACAAGACAAGACAAGACATGACAAGACAAAGCAAGACAAGGCAAGACAAGACAAGACAAGACAAGACAAGACAAGACAAGACAAGACAATTGTGTTTGATTTGTTTTTAAATTAATTAAGATGATAAGACTAAACAAGACAAGACATGACATGACAGGACATGACGAGACAAAACAAGACAAGACATTTTTTTTATTTGTTTCTAAACTAATTAAGAAGAGAAGAGAAGACAAAACAAGACAAGACAAGACATGACAAGACAAAGCAAGACAAGACAAGACAAGACAAGACATTTATTTTATTTGTTTCTAAACTAATTAAGAAGAGAAGACAAGAGAATACAAGACAAGACAAGACAAGACAAGACATTTATTTTATTTGTTTCTAAACTAATTAAGAAGAGAAGACAAGACAAGACAAGACAAGACAAGACAAGACAAGACAAGACAAGACAAGACAAGACAAGACAAGACAAGACATGACAAGACAAAACAAGACAAGACAAGACAAGACAAGACAAGACAAGACAAGACAAGACAAGACAAGACAAGACAAGACAAGACAAGACATTTTTTTATTTGTTTCTAAACTAATTAAGAAGAGAAGACAAGACAAGACAAGACAAGTCAAGACAAGGCCAGGCAAGAAAAGACAAGACAAGACAAGACAAGACAAGACAAGACAAGACAAGACAAGACAAGACAAGACAAGACAAGACAAGACAAGACAAGACAAGACAAGACAAGACAAGACAAGACAAGACAAGACAAGACAAGACAAGACAAGACAAGACAAGACAAGACAAGACAAGACAAGACATTTATTTTATTTGTTTCTAAACTAATTAAGAAGAGAAGACAAGACAAGACAAGACAAGACAAGACAAGACAAGACAAGACAAGACAAGACAAGACAAGACAAGACATGACAAGACAAAACAAGACAAGACAAGACAAGACAAGACAAGACAAGACAAGACAAGACAAGACAAGACAAGACATGACAAGACAAGACAAGACAAGACAAGACAAGACAAGACAAGACAAGACAAGACAAGACAAGACAAGACAAGACAAGACAAGACAAGACAAGACAAGACAAGACAAGACAAGACAAGACAAGACAAGACAAGACAAGACAAGACAAGGCAAGACAAGACATTTATTTTATTTGTTTCTAAACTAATTAAGAAGAGAAGACAAGACAAGACAAGACAAGACAAGACAAGACAAGACAAGACAAGACAAGACAAGACAAGACAAGACAAGACATGACAAGACAAAACAAGACAAGACAAGACAAGACAAGACAAGACAAGACAAGACAAGACAAGACAAGACAAGACAAGACAAGACATGACAAGACAAAACAAGACAAGACAGGACAAGACAAGACAAGACAAGACAAGACAAGACAAGACAAGACATGACAAGACAAGACAAGACTAGACAAGACAAGACAAGACAAGACAAGACAAGACAAGACAAGACAAGACAAGACAAGACAAGACAAGACAAGACAAGACAAGACAAGAAGAGACAAGACAAGACAAGACAAGACAAGACAAGACAAGACAAGACAAGACAAGACAAGACAAGACAAGACAAGACTAGACTAGACAAGACATGGCAAGACAAGACAAGACATTTATTTTATTTGTTTCTAAACTAATTAAGAAGAGAAGACAAGACAAGACAAGACAAGACAAGACAAGACAAGACAAGACAATTGTGTTTGATTTGTTTTTAAATTAATTAAGATGATAAGACAAAACAAGACAAGACATGACATGACAGGACATGACAAGACAAAACAAGACAAGACATTTTTTTTATGTGTTTCTAAACTAATTAAGAAGAGAAGACAAGACAAGACAAGACAAGGCCAGGCAAGAAAAGACAAGACAAGACAAGACAAGACAAGACAAGACAAGACAGGACAAGACAAGACAAGACAAGACAAGACAAGACAAGACAAGACAAGACAAGACAAGACAAGACAAGACAATACAAGACAAGACAAGACAAGACAAGACAAGACAAGACAAGACAAGACAAGACAAGACAAGTCAAGACAAGGCCAGACAAGAAAAGACAAGACACGACAAGACAAGACAAGACAAGACAAGACATTTATTTTATTTGTTTCTAAACTAATTAAGAAGAGAAGACAAGACAAGACAAGACAAGACAAGGCATGACAAGACAAAACAAGACAAGACAAGACAAGACATGGCAAGACAAAACAAGACAAGACAAGACAAGACAAGACAAGACAAGACAAGACAAGACAAGACATGACAAGACAAATCAAGACAAGACAAGACAAGACAAGACAAGACAAGACAAGACAAGACAAGACATTTATTTTATTTGTTTCTAAACTAATTAAGAAGAAAAGACAAGACAAGACAAGACAAGACAAGACATTTATTTTATTTGTTTCTAAACTAATTAAGAAGAAAAGACAAGACAAGACAAGACAAGACAAGACAAGACATTTATTTTATTTGTTTCTAAACTAATTAAGAAGAAAAGACAAGACAAGACAAGACAAGACAAGACAAGACAAGACAAGACAAGACAAGACAAGACAAGACAAGACAAGACAAGACAAGACAAGACAAGACAAGACAAGACAAGACAAGACAAGACAAGACAAGACAAGACAAGACAAGACAAGACAAGACATGACAAGACAAGACAAGACAAGACAAGACAAGACATGACAAGACAAGACAAAACAAAACAAGACAAGACAAGACAAGACAAGACAAGACAAGACAAGACAAGACAAGACAAGACAAGACAAGACAAGACATTTATTTTATTTGTTTCTAAACTAATTAAGAAGAGAAGACAGGACAAGACAAGACAAGACAGGACAAGACAAGACAAGACAAGTCAAGACAAGACAAGACAAGACAAAAGAAGACAAGACATTTATTTTATTTGTTTCTAAACTAATTAAGAAGAGAAGACGAGACAAGACAAGACAAGACAAGGCATGACAAGACAAAACAAGACAAGACAAGACAAGACATGGCAAGACAAAACAAGACAAGACAAGACAAGACAAGACAAGACAAGACAAGACAAGACAAGACAAGACATGACAAGACAAGACAAGACAAGACAAGACTAGACAAGACAAGACAAGACAAGACAAGACAAGACAAGACAATTGTGTTTGATTTGTTTTTAAATTAATGAAGAAGAGAAGACAAGACAAGACAAGACAAGACAAGACAAGACAAGACAAGACAAGACAAAACAAGACAAAACAAGACAAGACAAGACATGACAAAGCAAGACATGACAAAACAAGACCAGACAAGACAAGACAAGACAAGACAATTCTGTTTGATTTGTTTTTAAATTAATTAAGACGATGAGACAAGACAAGGCCAGACAGGAAAAGACAAGACAAGACAAGCCAATTGTGTTTGATTTGTTTTTAAATTCATTAAGATGATAAGATGATTCTCTCTAATTAAGAAGAGAAGACAAGACAAGACAAGACAAGACAAGACAAGACAAGACAAGACAAGACAAGACAAGACAAGACAAGACAAGACAAGACATGACAAGACAAAGCAAGACAAGACAAGACAAGACAAGACATGACATGACAAGACAAGACAAGACAAGACAAGACAAGACAACACAACACAAGACAAGACAAGACAAGACAAGACAAGAGAAGACAAGGCAAGGCAAGACAAGACAAGACAAGAAAAGAAAAGACAAGACAAGACAAGACAAGACATTTATTTTATTTGTTTCTAAACTAATTAAGAAGAGAAGACAAGACAAGACAAGACAAGACAAGACACGACAAGACAAGACATGACATGACAGGACATGACGAGACAAAACAAGACAAGACATTTTTTGTATTTGTTTCTAAACTAATTAAGAAGAGAAGAGAAGACAAGACAAGACAAGACAAGACATGACAAGACAAAGCAAGACAAGACAAGACAAGACATTTATTTTATTTGTTTCTTAACTAATTAAGAAGAGAAGACAAGAGAATACAAGACAAGACAAGAAAAGACAAGACAAGACAAGACATGACAAGACAAGACAAGACAAGACAAGACAAGACAAGACAAGACAAGACAAGACAAGACAAGACAAGACAAGACAATACAAGACAAGACAAGACAAGACAAGACAAGACAAGACATTTATTTTATTTGTTTCTAAACTAATTAAGAAGAGAAGACAAGACAAGACAAGACAAGACATTTATTTTATTTGTTTCTAAACTAATTAAGAAGAGAAGACAAGACAAGACAAGACAAGACAAGACAAGACAAGACAAGACAAGACAAGACAAGACAAGACATGACAAGACAAAACAAAACAAGACAAGGCAAGACAAGACAAGACAAGACAAGACAAGACAAGACAAGACAAGACAAGACAAGACAAGACAAGACAAGACAAGACAAGACAAGACAAGACAAGACAAGACAAGACAAGACAAGACAAGACAAGACAAGACAAGACAAGACAAGACAAGACAAGACAAGACAAGACAAGACAAGACAAGACAAGACAAGACAAGACAAGACAAGACAAGACAAGACAAGACAAGACAAGACAAGACAAGACAAGACAAGACAAGACAAGACAAGACAAGACAAGACATGACAAGACAAAACAAGACAAGACAAGACAAGACAAGATATGACAAGACAAGACAAGACAAGACAAGACAAGACAAGACAAGACAAGACAAGACAAGACAAGACAAGACAAGACAAGACAAGACAAGACAAGACAAGACAAGACAAGACAAGACAAGACAAGACAAGACAAGACAAGACAAGACAAGACAAGACAAGACAAGACAAGACAAGACAAGACAAGACAAGACAAGACAAGACAAGACAAGACAAGACAAGACAAGACAAGACAAGACAAGACAAGACAAGACAAGAAGAGACAAGACAAGACAAGACAAGACAAGACAAGACAAGACAAGACATGACAGGACATGACGAGACAAAACAAGACATGACATTTTTTTGATTTGTTTCTAAACTAATTAAGAAGAGAAGAGCAGACAAGACAAGACAAGACAAGACATGACAAGACAAGACAAGACAAGACAAGACAAGACATGACAAGACAAGACAAGACAAGACAAGACAAGACATGACAAGACAAAACAAGACAAGACAAGACAAGACAAGACAAGACAAGACAAGACATGACAAGACAAGACAAGACAAGACTAGACAAGACAAGACAAGACAAGACAAGACAAGACAAGACAAGACAAGACAAGACAAGACAAGACAAGAAGAGACAAGACAAGACAAGACAAGACAAGACAAGACAAGACAAGACAAGACAAGACAAGACAAGACAAGACAAGACAAGACAAGAGTAGACAAGACATGGCAAGACAAGACAAGACATTTATTTTATTTGTTTCTAAACTAATTAAGAAGAGAAGACAAGACAAGACAAGACAAGAAAAAACAAGACAAGACAAGACAAGGCAAGACAAGACAAGACAAGACAAGACAAGACAAGACAAGACAATTGTGTTTGATTTGTTTTTAAATTAATTAAGATGATAAGACAAAACAAGAGAAGACATGACATGACAGGACATGACAAGACAAAACAAGACAAGACATTTTTTTATTTGTTTCTAAACTAATTAAGAAGAGAAGACAAGACAAGACAAGACAAGTCAAGACAAGGCCAGGCAAGAAAAGACAAGACAAGACAAGACAAGACAAGACAAGACAAGACAAGACAAGACAAGACAAGACAAGACAAGACAAGAGTAGACAAGACATGGCAAGACAAGACAAGACATTTATTTTATTTGTTTCTAAACTAATTAAGAAGAGAAGACAAGACAAGACAAGACAAGAAAAAACAAGACAAGACAAGACAAGACAAGACAAGACAAGACAAGACAAGACAAGACAAGACAAGACAAGACAAGACAAGACAAGACAAGACAAAACAAGAGAAGACATGACATGACAGGACATGACAAGACAAAACAAGACAAGACATTTTTTTATTTGTTTCTAAACTAATTAAGAAGAGAAGACAAGACAAGACAAGACAAGTCAAGACAAGGCCAGGCAAGAAAAGACAAGACAAGACAAGACAAGACAAGACAAGACAAGACAAGACAAGACAAGACAAGACAAGACAAGACAAGACAAGACAAGACAAGACAAGACAAGACAAGACAAGACAAGTCAAGACAAGGCCAGACAAGAAAAGACAAGACATTTATTTTATTTGTTTCTAAACTAATTAAGAAGAGAAGACAAGACAAGACAAGACAAGACAAGACAAAACAAGACAAGACAAGACATTTTTTTTATTTGTTTCTAAACTAATTAAGAAGAGAAGAGAAGACAAGACAAGACAAGACAAGACATGACAAGACAGGACATGACGAGACAAAACAAGACAAGACATTTTTTTATTTGTTTTTAAACTAATTAAGAAGAGAAGAGAAGACAAGACAAGACAAGACAAGACATGACAAGACAAAGCAAGACAAGACAAGACAAGACAAGACAAGACAAGACAAGACAAGACAAGACAAGACAAGACAAGACAAGACAAGACAAGACAAGACTAGACAAGACATGGCAAGACAAGACAAGACATTTATTTTATTTGTTTCTAAACTAATTAAGAAGAGAAGACAAGACAAGACAAGACAAAACAAGACAAGACAAGACAAGGCAAGACAAGACAAGACAAGACAAGACAAGACAATTGTGTTTGATTTGTTTTTAAATTAAGTAAGATGATAAGACAAAACAAGACAAGACATGACATGACAGGACATGACGAGACAAAACAAGACAAGACATTTTTTTTATTTGTTTTTAAACTAATTAAGAAGAGAAGAGAAGACAAGACAAGACAAGACAAGACATGACAAGACAAGACAAGACAAGACATTTATTTTATTTGTTTCTAAACTAATTAAGAAGAGAAGACAGGACAAGACAAGACAAGACAGGACAAGACAAGACAAGACAAGTCAAGACAAGACAAGACAAGACAAAAGAAGACAAGACATTTATTTTATTTGTTTCTAAACTAATTAAGAAGAGAAGACGAGACAAGACAAGACAAGACAAGACAAGACAAGACAAGACAAGACAAGACAAGACAAGACAAGACAAAACAAGACAAAACAAGACAAAACAAGACAAGACAAGACATGACAAAGCAAGACATGACAAAACAAGACCAGACAAGACAAGACAAGACAAGACAATTCTGTTTGATTTGTTTTTAAATTAATTAAGACGATGAGACAAGACAAGGCCAGACAGGAAAAGACAAGACAAGACAAGCCAATTGTGTTTGATTTGTTTTTAAATTCATTAAGATGATAAGATGATTCTCTCTAATTAAGAAGAGAAGACAAGACAAGACAAGACAAGACAAGACAAGACAAGACAAGACAAGACAAGACATGACAAAACAAGACCAGACAAGACAAGACAAGACAAGACAATTCTGTTTGATTTGTTTTTAAATTAATTAAGACGATGAGACAAGACAAGGCCAGACAGGAAAAGACAAGACAAGACAAGCCAATTGTGTTTGATTTGTTTTTAAATTCATTAAGATGATAAGATGATTCTCTCTAATTAAGAAGAGAAGACAAGACAAGACAAGACAAGACAAGACAAGACAAGACAAGACAAGACAAGACAAGACAAGACAAGACAAGACATGACAAGACAAAGCAAGACAAGACAAGACAAGACAAGACAAGACAAGACAAGACAAGACATGACATGACAAGACAAGACAAGACAAGACAAGACAAGACAAGACAACACAACACAAGACAAGACAAGACAAGACAAGACAAGACAAGAGAAGACAAGGCAAGGCAAGACAAGACAAGACAAGAAAAGAAAAGACAAGACAAGACAAGACAAGACATTTATTTTATTTGTTTCTAAACTAATTAAGAAGAGAAGACAAGACAAGACAAGACAAGACAAGACACGACAAGACAAGACATGACATGACAGGACATGACGAGACAAAACAAGACAAGACATTTTTTGTATTTGTTTCTAAACTAATTAAGAAGAGAAGAGAAGACAAGACAAGACAAGACATGACAAGACAAAGCAAGACAAGACAAGACAAGACATTTATTTTATTTGTTTCTTAACTAATTAAGAAGAGAAGACAAGAGAATACAAGACAAGACAAGAAAAGACAAGACAAGACAAGACATGACAAGACAAGACAAGACAAGACAAGACAAGACAAGACAAGACAAGACAAGACAAGACAATACAAGACAAGACAAGACAAGACAAGACAAGACAAGACAAGACAAGACAAGACAAGACAAGACAAGACATTTATTTTATTTGTTTCTAAACTAATTAAGAAGAGAAGACAAGACAAGACAAGACATTTATTTTATTTGTTTCTAAACTAATTAAGAAGAGAAGACAAGACAAGACAAGACAAGACAAGACAAGACAAGACAAGACAAGACAAGACAAGACAAGACAAGACATGACAAGACAAAACAAAACAAGACAAGGCAAGACAAGACAAGGCAAGACAAGACAAGACAAGACAAGACAAGACAAGACAAGACAAGACAAGACAAGACAAGACAAGACAAGACAAGACAAGACAAGACAAGACAAGACAAGACAAGACAAGACAAGACAAGACAAGACAAGACAAGACAAGACAAGACAAGACAAGACAAGACAAGACAAGACAAGACAAGACAAGACAAGACAAGACAAGACAAGACAAGACAAGACAAGACAAGACAAGACAAGACAAGACAAGACAAGACAAGACAAGACAAGACAAGACAAGACAAGACAAGACAAGACAAGACAAGACAAGACAAGACAAGACAAGACAAGAAGAGACAAGACAAGACAAGACAAGACAAGACAAGACAAGACAAGACAGGACATGACGAGACAAAACAAGACATGACATTATTTCTATTTGTTTCTAAACTAATTAAGAAGAGAAGAGCAGACAAGACAAGACAAGACAAGACATGACAAGACAAGACAAGACAAGACAAGACAAGACATGACAAGACAAAACAAGACAAGACAAGACAAGACAAGACAATACAAGACAAGACAAGACATGACAAGACAAGACAAGACTAGACAAGACAAGACAAGACAAGACAAGACAAGACAAGACAAGACAAGACAAGAAGAGACAAGACAAGACAAGACAAGACAAGACAAGACAAGACAAGACAAGACAAGACAAGACAAGACAAGAGTAGACAAGACATGGCAAGACAAGACAAGACATTTATTTTATTTGTTTCTAAACTAATTAAGAAGAGAAGACAAGACAAGACAAGACAAGAAAAAACAAGACAAGACAAGACAAGGCAAGACAAGACAAGACAAGACAAGACAAGACAAGACAAGACAAGACAAGACAATTGTGTTTGATTTGTTTTTAAATTAATTAAGATGATAAGACAAAACAAGAGAAGACATGACATGACAGGACATGACAAGACAAAACAAGACAAGACATTTTTTTATTTGTTTCTAAACTAATTAAGAAGAGAAGACAAGACAAGACAAGACAAGTCAAGACAAGGCCAGGCAAGAAAAGACAAGACAAGACAAGACAAGACAAGACAAGACAAGACAAGACAAGACAAGACAAGACAAGACAAGACAAGACAAGACAAGGCAAGACAAGACAAGACAAGACAAGACAATACAAGACAAGACAAGACAAGTCAAGACAAGGCCAGACAAGAAAAGAAAAGACATTTATTTTGTTTGTTTCTAAACTAATTAAGAAGAGAAGACAAGACAAGACAAGACAAGACAAGACAAAACAAGACAAGACAAGACATTTTTTTTATTTGTTTCTAAACTAATTAAGAAGAGAAGAGAAGACAAGACAAGACAAGACAAGACATGACAAGACAGGACATAACGAGACAAAACAAGACAAGACATTTTTTTATTTGTTTTTAAACTAATTAAGAAGAGAAGAGAAGACAAGACAAGACAAGACAAGACATGACAAGACAAAGCAAGACAAGACAAGACAAGACAAGACAAGACAAGACAAGACAAGACAAGACAAGACAAGACAAGACAAGACAAGACAAGACAAGACAAGACTAGACAAGACATGGCAAGACAAGACAAGACATTTATTTTATTTGTTTCTAAACTAATTAAGAAGAGAAGACAAGACAAGACAAGACAAGGCAAAACAAGGCAAGACAAGACAAGACAAGACAATTGTGTTTGATTTGTTTTTAAATTAAGTAAGATGATAAGACAAAACAAGACAAGACATGACATGACAGGACATGACGAGACAAAACAAGACAAGACATTTTTTTTATTTGTTTTTAAACTAATTAAGAAGAGAAGAGAAGACAAGACAAGACAAGACAAGACATGACAAGACAAAGCAAGACAAGACAAGACAAGACAAGACAAGACAAGACAAGACAAGACAAGACAAGACAAGACAAGACAAGACAAGACAAGACAAGACAAGACAAGACAGGACAAGACAAGACAAGACATTTATTTTATTTGTTTCTAAACTAATTAAGAAGAGAAGACAAGACAAGACAAGACAAAACAAGACAAGACAAGACAAGGCAAGACAAGACAAGACAAGACAAGACAATTGTGTTTGATTTGTTTTTAAATTAAGTAAGATGATAAGACAAAACAAGACAAGACATGACATGACAGGACATGACGAGACAAGACAAAACAAGACAAAACAAGACAAGACAAGACATGACAAAGCAAGACATGACAAAACAAGACCAGACAAGACAAGACAAGACAAGACAATTCTGTTTGATTTGTTTTTAAATTAATTAAGACGATGAGACAAGACAAGGCCAGACAGGAAAAGACAAGACAAGACAAGCCAATTGTGTTTGATTTGTTTTTAAATTCATTAAGATGATAAGATGATTCTCTCTAATTAAGAAGAGAAGACAAGACAAGACAAGACAAGACAAGACATGACAAAACAAGACCAGACAAGACAAGACAAGACAAGACAATTCTGTTTGATTTGTTTTTAAATTAAATAAGACGATGAGACAAGACAAGGCCAGACAGGAAAAGACAAGACAAGACAAGCCAATTGTGTTTGATTTGTTTTTAAATTCATTACGATGATAAGATGATTCTCTCTAATTAAGAAGAGAAGACAAGACAAGACAAGACAAGACAAGACAAGACAAGACAAGACAAGACAAGACAAGACAAGACAAGACAAGACAAGACAAGACATGACAAGACAAAGCAAGACAAGACAAGACAAGACAAGACATGACATGACAAGACAAGACAAGACAAGACAAGACAAGACAAGACAACACAACACAACACAAGACAAGACAAGACAAGACAAGACAAGAGAAGACAAGGCAAGGCAAGACAAGACAAGACAAGAAAAGAAAAGACAAGACAAGACAAGACAAGACATTTATTTTATTTGTTTCTAAACTAATTAAGAAGAGAAGACAAGACAAGACAAGACAAGACAAGACACGACAAGACAAGACATGACATGACAGGACATGACGAGACAAAACAAGACAAGACATTTTTTGTATTTGTTTCTAAACTAATTAAGAAGAGAAGAGAAGACAAGACAAGACAAGACAAGACATGACAAGACAAAGCAAGACAAGACAAGACAAGACATTTATTTTATTTGTTTCTTAACTAATTAAGAAGAGAAGACAAGAGAATACAAGACAAGACAAGAAAAGACAAGACAAGACAAGACATGACAAGACAAGACAAGACAAGACAAGACAAGACAAGACAAGACAAGACAAGACAATACAAGACAAGACAAGACAAGACAAGACAAGACAAGACATTTATTTTATTTGTTTCTAAACTAATTAAGAAGAGAAGACAAGACAAGACAAGACAAGACAAGACAAGACATTTATTTTATTTGTTTCTAAACTAATTAAGAAGAGAAGACAAGACAAGACAAGACAAGACAAGACAAGACAAGACAAGACAAGACAATACAAGACAAGACATGACAAGACAAAACAAAACAAGACAAGGCAAGACAAGACAAGACAAGACAAGACAAGACAAGACAAGACAAGACAAGACAAGACAAGACAAGACAAGACAAGACAAGACAAGACAAGACAAGACAAGACAAGACAAGACAAGACAAGACAAGACAAGACAAGACAAGACAAGACAAGACAAGACAAGACAAGACAAGACAAGACAAGACAAGACAAGACAAGACAAGACAAGACAAGACAAGACAAGACAAGACAAGACAAGACAAGACAAGACATGACAAGACAAAACAAGACAAGACAAGACAAGACAAGACAAGATATGACAAGACAAGACAAGACTAGACAAGACAAGACAAGACAAGACAAGACAAGACAAGACAAGACAAGACAAGACAAGACAAGACAAGACAAGACAAGACAAGACAAGACAAGACAAGACAAGACAAGACAAGACAAGACAAGACAAGACAAGACAAGACAAGACAAGACAAGACAAGACAAGAGAAGACAAGACAAGACAAGACAAGACAAGACAAGACAAGACAAGACAAGAAGAGACAAGACAAGACAAGACAAGACAAGACAAGACAAGACAAGACAAGACAAGACAAGACCAGACAAGACAAGACAAGACAAGACAAGACAAGACAAGACAAGACAAGACAAGACATGACAGGACATGACGAGACAAAACAAGACATGACATTTTTTTTATTTGTTTCTAAACTAATTAAGAAGAGAAGAGCAGACAAGACAAGACAAGACAAGACATGACAAGACAAGACAAGACAAGACAAGACAAGACATGACAAGACAAAACAAGACAAGACAAGACAAGACAAGACAAGACAAGACAAGACATGACAAGACAAGACAAGACTAGACAAGACAAGACAAGACAAGACAAGACAAGACAAGACAAGACAAGACAAGACAAGACAAGACAAGAAGAGACAAGACAAGACAAGACAAGACAAGACAAGACAAGACAAGACAAGAGTAGACAAGACATGGCAAGACAAGACAAGACATTTATTTTATTTGTTTCTAAACTAATTAAGAAGAGAAGACAAGACAAGACAAGACAAGAAAAAACAAGACAAGACAAGACAAGGCAAGACAAGACAAGACAAGACAAGACAAGACAAGACAAGACAAGACAAGACAAGACAATTGTGTTTGATTTGTTTTTAAATTAATTAAGATGATAAGACAAAACAAGAGAAGACATGACATGACAGGACATGACAAGACAAAACAAGACATGACATTATTTCTATTTGTTTCTAAACTAATTAAGAAGAGAAGAGCAGACAAGACAAGACAAGACAAGACATGACAAGACAAGACAAGACAAGACAAGACAAGACATGACAAGACAAAACAAGACAAGACAAGACAAGACAAGACAATACAAGACAAGACAAGACATGACAAGACAAGACTAGACAAGACAAGACAAGACAAGACAAGACAAGACAAGACAAGACAAGACAAGACAAGAAGAGACAAGACAAGACAAGACAAGACAAGACAAGACAAGACAAGACAAGACAAGACAAGACAAGACAAGACAAGACAAGACAAGACAAGACAAGAGTAGACAAGACATGGCAAGACAAGACAAGACATTTATTTTATTTGTTTCTAAACTAATTAAGAAGAGAAGACAAGACAAGACAAGACAAGAAAAAACAAGACAAGACAAGACAAGGCAAGACAAGACAAGACAAGACAAGACAAGACAAGACAAGACAAGACAAGACAATTGTGTTTGATTTGTTTTTAAATTAATTAAGATGATAAGACAAAACAAGAGAAGACATGACATGACAGGACATGACAAGACAAAACAAGACAAGACATTTTTTTATTTGTTTCTAAACTAATTAAGAAGAGAAGACAAGACAAGACAAGACAAGTCAAGACAAGGCCAGGCAAGAAAAGACAAGACAAGACAAGACAAGACAAGACAAGACAAGACAAGACAAGACAAGACAAGACAAGACAAGACAAGACAAGACAAGGCAAGACAAGACAAGACAAGACAAGACAAGACAATACAAGACAAGACAAGACAAGTCAAGACAAGGCCAGACAAGAAAAGAAAAGACATTTATTTTGTTTGTTTCTAAACTAATTAAGAAGAGAAGACAAGACAAGACAAGACAAGACAAGACAAAACAAGACAAGACAAGACATTTTTTTTATTTGTTTCTAAACTAATTAAGAAGAGAAGAGAAGACAAGACAAGACAAGACAAGACATGACAAGACAGGACATGACGAGACAAAACAAGACAAGAAATTTTTTTATTTGTTTTTAAACTAATTAAGAAGAGAAGAGAAGACAAGACAAGACAAGACAAGACATGACAAGACAAAGCAAGACAAGACAAGACAAGACAAGACAAGACAAGACAAGACAAGACAAGACAAGACAAGACAAGACAAGACAAGACAAGACAAGACTAGACAAGACATGGCAAGACAAGACAAGACATTTATTTTATTTGTTTCTAAACTAATTAAGAAGAGAAGACAAGACAAGACAAGACAAGGCAAGACAAGGCAAGACAAGACAAGACAAGACAATTGTGTTTGATTTGTTTTTAAATTAAGTAAGATGATAAGACAAAACAAGACAAGACATGACATGACAGGACATGACGAGACAAAACAAGACAAGACATTTTTTTTATTTGTTTTTAAACTAATTAAGAAGAGAAGAGAAGACAAGACAAGACAAGACAAGACATGACAAGACAAAGCAAGACAAGACAAGACAAGACAAGACAAGACAAGACAAGACAAGACAAGACAAGACAAGACAAGACAAGACAAGACAAGACAAGACAAGACAAGACAAGACAAGACAAGACAAGACAGGACAAGACAAGACAAGACATTTATTTTATTTGTTTCTAAACTAATTAAGAAGAGAAGACAAGACAAGACAAGACAAAACAAGACAAGACAAGACAAGGCAAGACAAGACAAGACAAGACAAGACAATTGTGTTTGATTTGTTTTTAAATTAAGTAAGATGATAAGACAAAACAAGACAAGACATGACATGACAGGACATGACGAGACAAGACAAAACAAGACAAAACAAGACAAGACAAGACATGACAAAGCAAGACATGACAAAACAAGACCAGACAAGACAAGACAAGACAAGACAATTCTGTTTGATTTGTTTTTAAATTAATTAAGACGATGAGACAAGACAAGGCCAGACAGGAAAAGACAAGACAAGACAAGCCAATTGTGTTTGATTTGTTTTTAAATTCATTAAGATGATAAGATGATTCTCTCTAATTAAGAAGAGAAGACAAGACAAGACAAGACAAGACAAGACATGACAAAACAAGACCAGACAAGACAAGACAAGACAAGACAATTCTGTTTGATTTGTTTTTAAATTAATTAAGACGATGAGACAAGACAAGGCCAGACAGGAAAAGACAAGACAAGACAAGCCAATTGTGTTTGATTTGTTTTTAAATTCATTACGATGATAAGATGATTCTCTCTAATTAAGAAGAGAAGACAAGACAAGACAAGACAAGACAAGACAAGACAAGACAAGACAAGACAAGACAAGACAAGACAAGACAAGACAAGACAAGACATGACAAGACAAAGCAAGACAAGACAAGACAAGACAAGACATGACATGACAAGACAAGACAAGACAAGACAAGACAAGACAAGACAACACAACACAACACAAGACAAGACAAGACAAGACAAGACAAGAGAAGACAAGGCAAGGCAAGACAAGACAAGACAAGAAAAGAAAAGACAAGACAAGACAAGACAAGACATTTATTTTATTTGTTTCTAAACTAATTAAGAAGAGAAGACAAGACAAGACAAGACAAGACAAGACACGACAAGACAAGACATGACATGACAGGACATGACGAGACAAAACAAGACAAGACATTTTTTGTATTTGTTTCTAAACTAATTAAGAAGAGAAGAGAAGACAAGACAAGACAAGACAAGACATGACAAGACAAAGCAAGACAAGACAAGACAAGACATTTATTTTATTTGTTTCTTAACTAATTAAGAAGAGAAGACAAGAGAATACAAGACAAGACAAGAAAAGACAAGACAAGACAAGACATGACAAGACAAGACAAGACAAGACAAGACAAGACAAGACAAGACAAGACAAGACAAGACAATACAAGACAAGACAAGACAAGACAAGACAAGACAAGACAAGACAAGACATTTATTTTATTTGTTTCTAAACTAATTAAGAAGAGAAGACAAGACAAGACAAGACAAGACAAGACAAGACATTTATTTTATTTGTTTCTAAACTAATTAAGAAGAGAAGACAAGACAAGACAAGACAAGACAAGACAAGACAAGACAAGACAAGACAAGACAAGACAAGACAAGACAAGACAAGACATGACAAGACAAAACAAAACAAGACAAGGCAAGACAAGACAAGACAAGACAAGACAAGACAAGACAAGACAAGACAAGACAAGACAAGACAAGACAAGACAAGACAAGACAAGACAAGACAAGACAAGACAAGACAAGACAAGACAAGACAAGACAAGACAAGACAAGACAAGACAAGACAAGACAAGACAAGACAAGACAAGACAAGACAAGACAAGACAAGACAAGACAAGACAAGACAAGACAAGACAAGACAAGACAAGACAAGACAAGACAAGACAAGACAAGACAAGACAAGACAAGACAAGACAAGACAAGACAAGACAAGACAAGACAAGACAAGACAAGACAAGACAAGACAAGACAAGACAAGACAAGACATGACAAGACAAAACAAGACAAGACAAGACAAGACAAGACAAGATATGACAAGACAAGACAAGACTAGACAAGACAAGACAAGACAAGACAAGACAAGACAAGACAAGACAAGACAAGACAAGACAAGACAAGACAAGACAAGACAAGACAAGACAAGACAAGACAAGACAAGACAAGACAAGACAAGACAAGACAAGACAAGACAAGAGAAGACAAGACAAGACAAGACAAGACAAGACAAGACAAGACAAGACAAGACAAGACAAGACAAGAAGAGACAAGACAAGACAAGACAAGACAAGACAAGACAAGACAAGACAAGACAAGACAAGACAAGACAAGACAAGACAAGACAAGACAAGACAAGACAAGACATGACAGGACATGACGAGACAAAACAAGACATGACATTTTTTTTATTTGTTTCTAAACTAATTAAGAAGAGAAGAGCAGACAAGACAAGACAAGACAAGACATGACAAGACAAGACAAGACAAGACAAGACAAGACATGACAAGACAAAACAAGACAAGACAAGACAAGACAAGACAAGACAAGACAAGACATGACAAGACAAGACAAGACTAGACAAGACAAGACAAGACAAGACAAGACAAGACAAGACAAGACAAGACAAGACAAGACAAGACAAGACAAGACAAGAAGAGACAAGACAAGACAAGACAAGACAAGACAAGACAAGACAAGACAAGACAAGACAAGACAAGAGTAGACAAGACATGGCAAGACAAGACAAGACATTTATTTTATTTGTTTCTAAACTAATTAAGAAGAGAAGACAAGACAAGACAAGACAAGAAAAAACAAGACAAGACAAGACAAGGCAAGACAAGACAAGACAAGACAAGACAAGACAAGACAAGACAAGACAAGACAATTGTGTTTGATTTGTTTTTAAATTAATTAAGATGATAAGACAAAACAAGAGAAGACATGACATGACAGGACATGACAAGACAAATCAAGACAAGACATTTTTTTATTTGTTTCTAAACTAATTAAGAAGAGAAGACAAGACAAGACAAGACAAGTCAAGACAAGGCCAGGCAAGAAAAGACAAGACAAGACAAGACAAGACAAGACAAGACAAGACAAGACAAGACAAGACAAGACAAGACAAGACAAGACAAGACAAGACAAGACAAGACAAGACAATACAAGACAAGACAAGACAAGTCAAGACAAGGCCAGACAAGAAAAGACAAGACATTTATTTTATTTGTTTCTAAACTAATTAAGAAGAGAAGACAAGACAAGACAAGACAAGACAAGACAAAACAAGACAAGACAAGACATTTTTTTTATTTGTTTCTAAACTAATTAAGAAGAGAAGAGAAGACAAGACAAGACAAGACAAGACATGACAAGACAGGACATGACGAGACAAAACAAGACAAGACATTTTTTTATTTGTTTTTAAACTAATTAAGAAGAGAAGAGAAGACAAGACAAGACAAGACAAGACATGACAAGACAAAGCAAGACAAGACAAGACAAGACAAGACAAGACAAGACAAGTCAAGACAAGACAAGACAAGACAAGACTAGACAAGACATGGCAAGACAAGACAAGACATTTATTTTATTTGTTTCTAAACTAATTAAGAAGAGAAGACAAGACAAGACAAGACAAGACAAGACAAGACAAGACAAGACAAGACAAGACATGACAAGACAAAGCAAGACAAGACAAGACAAGACAAGACAAGACAAGACAAGACAAGACATGACATGACAAGACAAGACAAGACAAGACAAGACAAGACAACACAACACAAGACAAGACAAGACAAGACAAGACAAGACAAGACAAGAGAAGACAAGGCAAGGCAAGACAAGACAAGACAAGAAAAGAAAAGACAAGACAAGACAAGACAAGACAAGACACGACAAGACAAGACATGACATGACAGGACATGACGAGACAAAACAAGACAAGACATTTTTTGTATTTGTTTCTAAACTAATTAAGAAGAGAAGAGAAGACAAGACAAGACAAGACAAGACATGACAAGACAAAGCAAGACAAGACAAGACAAGACATTTATTTTATTTGTTTCTTAACTAATTAAGAAGAGAAGACAAGAGAATACAAGACAAGACAAGAAAAGACAAGACAAGACAAGACATGACAAGACAAGACAAGACAAGACAAGACAAGACAAGACAAGACAAGACAAGACAAGACAAGACAAGACAAGACAAGACAAGACAAGACAAGACAAGACAAGACAAGACAAGACAAGACATGACAAGACAAGACAAGACTAGACAAGACAAGACAAGACAAGACAAGACAAGACAAGACAAGACAAGACATGACATGACAGGACATGACGAGACAAAACAAGACATGACATTATTTTTATTTGTTTCTAAACTAATTAAGAAGAGAAGAGCAGACAAGACAAGACAAGACATGACAAGACAAGATAAGACAAGACAAGACAAGACATGACAAGACAAAACAAGACAAGACAAGACAAGACAAGACAAGACAAGACATGACAAGACAAGACAAGACTAGACAAGACAAGACAAGACAAGACAAGACAAGACAAGACAAGACAAGACAAGACAAGACAAGACAAGACAAGACAAGACAAGAAGAGACAAGACAAGACAAGACAAGACAAGACAAGACAAGACAAGACAAGACAAGACAAGACAAGACAAGACAAGAGTAGACAAGACATGGCAAGACAAGACAAGACATTTATTTTATTTGTTTCTAAACTAATTAAGAAGAGAAGACAAGACAAGACAAGACAAGAAAAAACAAGACAAGACAAGACAAGGCAAGACAAGACAAGACAAGACAAGACAAGACAAGACAAGACAAGACAGGACAATTGTGTTTGATTTGTTTTTAAATTAATTAAGATGATAAGACAAAACAAGAGAAGACATGACATGACAGGACATGACAAGACAAGACAAGACAAGACATTTTTTTATTTGTTTCTAAACTAATGAAGAAGAGAAGACAAGACAAGACAAGACAAGTCAAGACAAGGCCAGGCAAGAAAAGACAAGACAAGACAAGACAAGACAAGACAAGACAAGACAAGACAAGACAAGACAAGACAAGACAAGACAAGACAAGACAAGACAAGACAAGACAAGACAAGACATGACAAGACAAAACAAAACAAGACAAGGCAAGACAAGACAAGACAAGACAAGACAAGACAAGACAAGACAAGACAAGACAAGACAAGACAAGACAAGACAAGACAAGACAAGACAAGATATGACAAGACAAGACAAGACTAGACAAGACAAGACAAGACAAGACAAGACAAGACAAGACAAGACAAGACAAGACAAGACAAGACAAGACAAGACAAGACAAGACAAGACAAGACAAGACAAGACAAGACAAGACAAGACAAGACAAGACAAGACAAGACAATACAAGACAAGACAAGACAAGACAAGACAAGACAAGACAAGACAAGACAAGACAAGACAAGACAAGACAAGACAAGACAAGACAAGACAAGACAAGACAAGACAAGACAAGACAAGACAAGACAAGACAAGACAAGACAAGACAAGACAAGACAAGACAAGACAAGACAAGACAAGACAAGACAAGACAAGACAAGACAAGACAAGACATGACAGGACATGACGAGACAAAACAAGACATGACATTATTTTTATTTGTTTCTAAACTAATGAAGAAGAGAAGAGCAGACAAGACAAGACAAGACATGACAAGACAAGACAAGACAAGACAAGACAAGACAAGACATGACAAGACAAAACAAGACAAGACAAGACAAGACAAGACAAGACAAGACAAGACAAGACATGACAAGACAAGACAAGACTAGACAAGACAAGACAAGACAAGACAAGACAAGACAAGACAAGACAAGACAAGACAAGACAAGACAAGAAGACACAAAACAAGACAAGACAAGACAAGACAAGACAAGACAAGACAAGACAAGACAAGACAAGACAAGACAAGACAAGACAAGACAAGACAAGACAAGACAAGACAAGACAAGAGTAGACAAGACATGGCAAGACAAGACAAGACATTTATTTTATTTGTTTCTAAACTAATTAAGAAGAGAAGACAAGACAAGACAAGACAAGAAAAAACAAGACAAGACAAGACAAGACAAGACAAGACAAGACAAGACAATTGTGTTTGATTTGTTTTTAAATTAATTAAGATGATAAGACAAAACAAGAGAAGACATGACATGACAGGACATGACAAGACAAAACAAGACAAGACATTTTTTTATTTGTTTCTAAACTAATTAAGAAGAGAAGACAAGACAAGACAAGACAAGTCAAGACAAGGCCAGGCAAGAAAAGACAAGACAAGACAAGACAAGACAAGACAAGACAAGACAAGACAAGACAAGACAAGACAAGACAAGACAAGACAAGACAAGACAAGACAAGACAAGACAAGACAAGACAGGGCAAGACAAGACAAGACAAGACAAGACAAGACAATACAAGACAAGACAAGACAAGTCAAGACAAGGCCAGACAAGAAAAGACAAGACATTTATTTTATTTGTTTCTAAACTAATTAAGAAGAGAAGACAAGACAAGACAAGACAAGACAAGACAAAACAAGACAAGACAAGACATTTTTTTTATTTGTTTCTAAACTAATTAAGAAGAGAAGAGAAGACAAGACAAGACAAGACAAGACATGACAAGACAGGACATGACGAGACAAAACAAGACAAGACATTTTTTTATTTGTTTTTAAACTAATTAAGAAGAGAAGAGAAGACAAGACAAGACAAGACAAGACATGACAAGACAAAGCAAGACAAGACAAGACAAGACAAGACAAGACAAGACAAGACAAGACAAGACAAGACAAGACAAGACAAGACAAGACTAGACAAGACATGGCAAGACAAGACAAGACATTTATTTTATTTGTTTCTAAACTAATTAAGAAGAGAAGACAAGACAAGACAAGACAAAACAAGACAAGACAAGACAAGGCAAGACAAGACAAGACAAGACAAGACAAGACAAGACAATTGTGTTTGATTTGTTTTTAAATTAAGTAAGATGATAAGACAAAAAAAGACAAGACATGACATGACAGGACATGACGAGACAAAACAAGACAAGACATTTTTTTTATTTGTTTTTAAACTAATTAAGAAGAGAAGAGAAGACAAGACAAGACAAGACAAGACATGACAAGACAAAGCAAGACAAGACAAGACAAGACAAGACAAGACAAGACAAGACAAGACAAGACAAGACAAGACAAGACAAGACAGGACAAGACAAGACAAGACGAGACAAGACAAGACTAGACAAGACATGGCAAGACAAGACAAGACATTTATTTTATTTGTTTCTAAACTAATTAAGAAGAGAAGACAAGACAAGACAAGACAAAACAAGACAAGACAAGACAAGGCAAGACAAGACAAGACAAGACAAGACAAGACAAGACAATTGTGTTTGATTTGTTTTTAAATTAAGTAAGATGATAAGACAAAACAAGACAAGACATGACATGACAGGACATGACGAGACAAAACAAGACAAGACATTTTTTTATTTGTTTCTAAACTAATTAAGAAGAGAAGAGAAGACAAGACAAGACAAGGCAAGACATGACAAGACAAAGCAAGACAAGACAAGACATTTATTTTATTTGTTTCTAAACTAATTAAGAAGAGAAGACAAGAGAATACAAGACAAGACAAGACAAGACAAGACAAGACATTTATTTTATTTGTTTCTAAACTAATTAAGAAGAGAAGACAAGACAAGACAAGACAAGACAAGACAAGACAAGACAAGACAAGACATGACATGACATGACAAGACAAGACAAGACAAGACAAGACAAGACATGACAAGACAAGACAAGACAAGACAAGACAAGACAAGACAAGACAAGACAAGACAAGACAAGACAAGACAAGACAAGACAAGACAAGACAAGACAAGACAAGGCAAGACAAGACAAGACTAGACTAGACAAGACATGGCAAGACAAGACAAGACATTTATTTTATTTGTTTCTAAACTAATTGAGAAGAGAAGACAAGACAAGACAAGACAAGACAATTGTGTTTGATTTGTTTTTAAATTAATTAAGCTGATAAGACAAAACAAGACAAGACAAGACAAGACAAGACAAGACAAGACAAGACAAGACAAGACAAGACAATACAAGACAAGACAAGACAAGACAAGACAAGACAAGACAAGACAAGACAAGACAAGTCAAGACAAGGCCAGACAAGAAAAGACAAGACACGACAAGACAAGACAAGACATTTATTTTATTTGTTTCTAAACTAATTAAGAAGAGAAGACAAGACAAGACAAGACAAGACTAGACAAGACATAGCAAGACAAGACAAGACATTTATTTTATTTGTTTCTAAACTAATTAAGAAGAGAAGACAAGACAAGACAAGACAAGACAAAACAAGACAAGACAAGACAAGGCAAGACAAGACAAGACAAGACAAGACAATTGTGTTTGATTTGTTTTTAAATTAAGTAAGATGATAAGACAAAACAAGACAAGACATGACATGACAGGACATGACGAGACAAAACAAGACAAGACATTTTTTTATTTGTTTCTAAACTAATTAAGAAGAGAAGAGAAGACAAGACAAGACAAGACAAGACATGACAAGACAAAGCAAGACAAGACAAGACAAGACAAGACATTTATTTTATTTGTTTCTAAACTAATTAAGAAGAGAAGACAAGAGAATACAAGACAAGACAAGACAAGACAAGACAAGACATTTATTTTATTTGTTTCTAAACTAATTAAGAAGAGAAGACAAGACAAGACAAGACAAGACAAGACAAGACAAGACAAGACATGACATGACATGACAAGACAAGACAAGACAAGACAAGACAAGACATGACAAGACAAGACAAGACAAGACAAGACAAGACAAGACAAGACAAGGCAAGACAAGACAAGACAAGACAAGACATTTATTTTATTTGTTTCTAAACTAATTAAGAAGAGAAGACAAGACAAGACAAGACAAGACAAGACAAGACAAGACAAGACAAGACAAGACAAGACAAGACAAGACATGACAAGACAAAACAAGACAAGACAAGACAAGACAAGACAAGACAAGACAAGACAAGACAAGACAAGACAAGACAAGACAAGACAAGACAAGACAAGACAAGACAAGACAAAACAAGACAAGACAACACAAGACAAGTCAAGACAAGACAAGACAAGACAAGACAAGACAAGACAAGACAAGGCATGACAAGACAAGACAAGACTAGACAAGACAAGACAAGACAAGACAAGACAAGACAAGACAAGACAAGACAAGACAAGACAAGACAAGACAAGACAAGACAAGACAAGACAAGACAAGACAAGAAGAGACAAGACAAGACAAGACAAGACAAGACAAGACAAGACAAGACAAGACAAGACAAGACAAGACAAGACAAGACAAGACAAGACAAGACAAGACAAGACAAGACAAGACTAGACTAGACAAGACATGGCAAGACAAGACAAGACATTTATTTTATTTGTTTCTAAACTAATTAAGAAGAGAAGACAAGACAAGACAAGACAATTGTGTTTGATTTGTTTTTAAATTAATTAAGATGATAAGACAAAACAAGACAAGACATGACATGACAGGACATGACAAGACAAAACAAGACAAGACATTTTTTTTATGTGTTTCTAAACTAATTAAGAAGAGAAGACAAGACAAGACAAGACAAGGCCAGGCAAGAAAAGGCAAGACAAGACAAGACAAGACAAGACAAGACAAGACAAGACAAGACAAGACAAGACAAGACAAGACAATACAAGACAAGACAAGACAAGACAAGACAAGACAAGACAAGACAAGACAAGACAAGACAAGTCAAGACAAGGCCAGACAAGAAAAGACAAGACACGACAAGACAAGACAAGACAAGACAAGACAAGACATTTATTTTATTTGTTTCTAAACTAATTAAGAAGAGAAGAGAAGACAAGACAAGACAAGACAAGACAAAACAAGACAAGACATTTTTTTTTATTTGTTTCTAAACTTATTAAGAAGAGAACACAAGACAAGACAAGACAAGACAAGACAAGACAAGACAAGACAAGACAAGACAAGACAAGACAAGACAAGACAAGACAAGACAATTGTGTTTGATTTGTTTTTAAATTAATGAAGAAGAGAAGACAAGACAAGACAAGACAAGACAAGACAAGACAAGACATGACAAGACAAGACAAGACAAGACAAGACAAGACAAGACAATTGTGTTTCATTTGTTTTTAAATTAATGAAGAAGAGAAGACAAGACAAGACAAGACAAGACAAGACAAGACAAGACAAGACAAGACAAGACAAGACAAGACAAGACAAAACAAGACAAAACAAGACAAAACAAGACAAGACATGACAAGACAAAACAAGACAAGACAAGACAAGACAAGACAAGACAAGACAAGACAAGACATGACAAGACAAGACAAGACAAGACAAGACAAGACAAGACAATTGTGTTTGATTTGTTTTTAAATTAATTAAGATGATAAAACAAAACAAGACAAGACATGACATGACAGGACATGACAAGACAAAACAAGACAAGACATTTTTTTTATGTGTTTCTAAACTAATTAAGAAGAGAAGACAAGACAAGACAAGACAAGGCCAGGCAAGAAAAGACAAGACAAGACAAGACAAGACAAGACAAGACAAGACAAGACAAGGCCAGACAAGAAAAGACAAGACACGACAAGACAAGACAAGACTAGACAAGACAAGACATTTATTTTATTTGTTTCTAAACTAATTAAGAAGAGAAGACAAGACAAGACAAGACAAGACAAGACAAGACAAAACAAGACAAGACATTTATTTTATTTGTTTCTAAACTAATTAAGAAGAGAAGACAAGACAAGACAAGACAAGACAAGACAAGACAAGACAAGACAAGACAAGACAAGACAAGACAAGACAAGACATGACAAAACAAGACAAGACAAGACAAGACAAGACAAGACAAGACAAGACAAGACAAGACAAGACAAGACAAGACAAGACAAGACAAGACAAGACATGACAAGACAAAACAAGACAAGACAACACAAGACAAGTCAAGACAAGACAAGACAAGACAAGACAAGACAAGGCATGACAAGACAAGACAAGACTAGACAAGACAAGACAAGACAAGACAAGACAAGACAAGACAAGACAAGACAAGACAAGACAAGACAAGACAAGACAAGACAAGAAGAGACAAGACAAGACAAGACAAGACAAGACAAGACAAGACAAGACAAGACAAGACAAGACAAGACAAGACAAGACAAGACAAGACAAGACTAGACTAGACAAGACATGGCAAGACAAGACAAGACATTTATTTTATTTGTTTCTAAACTAATTAAGAAGAGAAGACAAGACAAGACAAGACAATTGTGTTTGATTTGTTTTTAAATTAATTAAGATGATAAGACAAAACAAGACAAGACATGACATGACAGGACATGACAAGACAAAACAAGACAAGACATTTTTTTTATGTGTTTCTAAACTAATTAAGAAGAGAAGACAAGACAAGACAAGACAAGGCCAGGCAAGAAAAGGCAAGACAAGACAAGACAAGACAAGACAAGACAAGACAAGACAAGACAAGACAAGACAAGACAATACAAGACAAGACAAGACAAGACAAGACAAGACAAGACAAGACAAGACAAGTCAAGACAAGGCCAGACAAGAAAAGACAAGACACGACAAGACAAGACAAGACAAGACATTTATTTTATTTGTTTCTAAACTAATTAAGAAGAGAAGAGAAGACAAGACAAGACAAGACAAGACCAAACAAGACAAGACATTTTTTTTTATTTGTTTCTAAACTTATTAAGAAAAGAACACAAGACAAGACAAGACAAGACAAGACAAGACAAGACAAGACAAGACAAGACAAGACAAGACAAGACAAGACAAGACAAGACAAGACAAGACAAGACAAGACAAGACAAGACAAGACAAGACAAGACAAGACAAGACAAGACAAGACAAGACAAGACAAGACAAGACAAGACAAGACAAGACAAGACAAGACAAGACAAGACAAGACAAGACAAGACAAGACAAGACAAGACAAGACAAGACAAGACAAGACAAGACAAGACAAGACAAGACAAGACAAGACAAGACAAGACAAGACAAGACAAGACAAGACAAGACAAGACAAGACAAGACAAGACAAGACAAGACATGACAAGACAAAGCAAGACAAGACAAGACAAGACAAGACAAGACAAGACAATTGTGTTTGATTTGTTTTTAAATTAATGAAAAAGAGAAGACAAGACAAGACAAGACAAGACAAGACAAGACAAGACATGACAAGACAAGACAAGACAAGACAAGACAAGACAATTGTGTTTCATTTGTTTTTAAATTAATGAAGAAGAGAAGACAAGACAAGACAAGACAAGACAAGACAAGACAAGACAAGACAAGACAAGACAAGACAAAACAAGACAAAACAAGACAAAACAAGACAAGACATGACAAGACAAAACAAGACAAGACAAGACAAGACAAGACAAGACAAGACAAGACAAGACATGACAAGACAAGACAAGACAAGACAAGACAAGACAAGACAATTGTGTTTGATTTGTTTTTAAATTAATTAAGATGATAAAACAAAACAAGACAAGACATGACATGACAGGACATGACAAGACAAAACAAGACAAGACATTTTTTTTATGTGTTTCTAAACTAATTAAGAAGAGAAGACAAGACAAGACAAGACAAGGCCAGGCAAGAAAAGACAAGACAAGACAAGACAAGACAAGACAAGACAAGACAAGACAAGACAAGGCCAGACAAGAAAAGACAAGACACGACAAGACAAGACAAGACTAGACAAGACAAGACATTTATTTTATTTGTTTCTAAACTAATTAAGAAGAGAAGACAAGACAAGACAAGACAAGACAAGACAAGACAAAACAAGACAAGACATTTTTTTTATTTGTTTCTAAACTAATTAAGAAGAGAAGACGAGACAAGACAAGACAAGACAAGGCATGACAAGACAAGACAAAACAAGACAAGACAAGACAAGACATGACAAGACAAAACAAGACAAGACAAGACAAGACAAGACAAGACAAGACAAGACAAGACAAGACAAGACAAGACAAGACATGACATGACAAGACAAGACAAGACAAGACAAGACATTTATTTTATTTGTTTCTAAACTAATTAAAAAGAGAAGACAAGACAAGACAAGACAAGGCAAGACAAGACAAGACAAGACAAGACAATTGTGTTTGATTTGTTTTTAAATTAATTAAGATGATAAGACAAAACAAGACAAGACATGACATGACAGGACATGACAAGACAAAACAAGACAAGACATTTTTTTTATGTGTTTCTAAACTAATTAAGAAGAGAAGACAAGACAAGACAAGACAAGGCCAGGCAAGAAAAGACAAGACAAGACAAGACAAGACAAGACAAGACAAGACAAGACAAGACAAGGCAAGACAAGACAAGACAAGACAAGACAAGACAAGACAAGACAAGACAAGACAAGACAAGACAAGACAAGACAAGACAAGACAAGACAAGACAAGACAAGACAAGACAAGACAAGACAAGACAAGACAAGACAAGACAAGACAAGATAAGACAAGACAAGACAAGACAAGATAAGACAATACAAGACAAGACAAGACAAGACAAGACAAGACAAGACAAGACAAGTCAAGACAAGGCCAGACAAGAAAAGACAAGACACGACAAGACAAGACATTTATTTTATTTGTTTCTAAACTAATTAAGAAGAGAAGACAAGACAAGACAAGACAAGACAAGACAAGACAAGACAAAACAAGACAAGACATTTTTTTTATTTGTTTCTAAACTAATTAAGAAGAGAAGACGAGACAAGACAAGACAAGACAAGGCATGACAAGACAAAACAAGACAAGACAAGACAAGACATGACAAGGCAAAACAAGACAAGACAAGACAAGACGAGACAAGACAAGACAAGACAAGACAAGACAAGACAATTGTGTTTGATTTGTTTTTAAATTAATGAAGAAGAGAAGACAAGACAAGACAAGACAAGACATGACAAGACAAGACAAGACAAGACATGACAAGACAAGACAAGACAAGACAAGACAAGACAAGACAAGACAAGACAAGACAAGACAAGACAAGACAAGACAAGACAAGACAAGACAAGACAAGACAAGACAAGACAAGACAAGATAAGACAAGACAAGACAAGACAAGACAAGACAAGACAAGACAAGACAAGACAAGGCAAGACAAGACAAGACTAGACTAGACAAGACATGGCAAGACAAGACAAGACATTTATTTTATTTGTTTCTAAACTAATTGAGAAGAGAAGACAAGACAAGACAAGACAAGACAAGACAATTGTGTTTGATTTGTTTTTAAATTAATTAAGATGATAAGACAAAACAAGACAAGACATGACATGACAGGACATGACAACACAAAACAAGACAAGACATTTTTTTTATGTGTTTCTAAACTAATTAAGAAGAGAAGACAAGACAAGACAAGACAAGACAAGACAAGTCAAGACAAGGCCAGACAAGAAAAGACAAGACACGACAAGACAAGACAAGACAAGACATTTATTTTATTTGTTTCTAAACTAATTAAGAAGAGAAGACAAGACAAGACAAGACAAGACAAGACAAGACAAGACAAGACAAGACAAGACAATTGTGTTTGATTTGTTTTTAAATTAATGAAGAAGAGAAGACAAGACAAGACAAGACAAGACATGACAAGACAAGACAAGACAAGACATGACAAGACAAGACAAGACAAGACAAGACAAGACAAGACAAGACAAGACAAGACAAGACAAGACAAGACAAGACAAGACAAGACAAGACAAGACAAGACAAGACAAGACAAGACAAGACAAGACAAGACAAGACAAGACAAGACAAGACAAGACAAGACAAGACAAGACAAGACAAGACAAGACAAGACAAGACAAGACAAGACAAGACAAGACAAGACAAGACAAGACAAAACAAGACTAGACAAGACTAGACAAGACAAGACAAGACAAGACAAGACAAGACAAGACAAGACAAGACAAGACAAGACAAGACAAGACAAGACAAAACAAGACTAGACAAGACTAGACAAGACAAGACAAGACAAGACAAGACAAGACAAGACAAGACAAGTCAAGACAAGGCAAGACAAGACAAAACAAGACAAGACAAGACATGAGAAGACATGACAAGACAAAACAAGACAAAACAAGACAAGACAAGACAAAACAAGATTAGACAAGACTAGACAAGACTAGACAAGACAAGACAAGACCAGACAAGACAAGACAAGACAAGACAAGACAAGACAAGACTAGACAAGACTAGACAAGACAAGACAAGAAAAGACAAGACAAGACAAGACAAGACAAGACAAGACAAGACAAGACAAGACAAGACAAGACAAGACAAGACAAGACAAGACAAGACAAGACAAGACAAGACAAGACAAGACAAGACAAGACAAGACAAGACAAGACAAGACAAGACAAGACAAGACAAGACAAGACAAGACTAGACAAGACTAGACAAGACTAGACAAGACTAGACAAGACAAGACAAGACAAGACAAGACAAGACAAGACAAGACAAGACAAGACAAGACAAGACAAGACAAGACAAGACAAGACAAGACAAGACAAGACAAGACAAGACAAGACAAGACAAGACAAGACAAGACAAGACAAGACAAGTCAAGACAAGGCAAGACAAGACAAAACAAGACAAGACAAGACATGAGAAGACATGACAAGACAAGACAAGACTAGACAAGACAAGACAAGACAAGACAAGACAAGACAAGACAAGACTAGACAAGACTAGACTAGACAAGACAAGACAAGACAAGACAAGACTAGACAAGACTAGACAAGACAAGACTAGACAAGACTAGACAAGACTAGACAAGACAAGACAAGACAAGACAAGACAAGACAAGACAAGACTAGACAAGACTAGACAAGACTAGACAAGACAAGACAAGACAAGACCAGACAAGACAAGACAAGACAAGACAAGACAAGACAAGACAAAACAAGACAAGACAAGACAAGACAAAAAACACAACACAACTTGACATGACATGACATGACATGACATGACAAAACAAGACAAGACAAGACAAGGCAAGACAAGACAAGACAAGACAAGACAAGACATGAGAAGACATGACAAGACAAAACAAGACAAAACAAGACAAGACAAGACAAGACAAAACAACACAACACAACATGACGTGACATGGCATGCCATGACATGACAAAACAAGACAAGACAAGACAAAACAACACAACACAATATGACATGACATGACATGACATGAGAAGACAAGACAAGGCAGGACAAGACAAGACAAGACAAGACAAGACTAGACAAGACTAGACTAGACAAGACTAGACTAGACAAGACAAGACAAGACAAGACAAGACAAGACAAGGCAAGACTAGGCAAGACTAGACAAGACAAGACTTGACAAGACAAGACAAGACAAGACAAGACAAGACAAGACAAGACATGACAAGACAAGACAAGACAAGGCAAGACAAGACAAGACTAGACTAGACAAGAAGAGAAGACGAGACAAGACAAGACAAGACAAGGCATGACAAGACAAAACAAGACAAGACAAGACAAGACATGACAAGGCAAAACAAGACAAGACAAGACAAGACAAGACAAGACAAGACAAGACAAGACAAGACAAGACAATTGTGTTTGATTTGTTTTTAAATTAATGAAGAAGAGAAGACAAGACAAGACAAGACAAGACATGACAAGACAAGACAAGACAAGACAAGACAAGACAAGACAAGACAAGACAAGACAAGACAAGACAAGACAAGACAAGACAAGACAAGACAAGACAAGACAAGACAAGACAAGACAAGACAAGACAAGACAAGACAAGACAAGACAAGACAAGACAAGACAAGACAAGACAAGACAAGACAAGACAAGACAAGACAAGACAAGGCAAGACAAGACAAGACTAGACTAGACAAGACATGGCAAGACAAGACAAGACATTTATTTTATTTGTTTCTAAACTAATTGAGAAGAGAAGACAAGACAAGACAAGACAAGACAAGACAATTGTGTTTGATTTGTTTTTAAATTAATTAAGATGATAAGACAAAACAAGACAAGACATGACATGACAGGACATGACAACACAAAACAAGACAAGACATTTTTTTTATGTGTTTCTAAACTAATTAAGAAGAGAAGACAAGACAAGACAAGACAAGACAAGACAAGTCAAGACAAGGCCAGACAAGAAAAGACAAGACACGACAAGACAAGACAAGACAAGACATTTATTTTATTTGTTTCTAAACTAATTAAGAAGAGAAGACAAGACAAGACAAGACAAGACAAGACAAGACAAGACAAGACAAGACAAGACAATTGTGTTTGATTTGTTTTTAAATTAATGAAGAAGAGAAGACAAGACAAGACAAGACAAGACATGACAAGACAAGACAAGACAAGACATGACAAGACAAGACAAGACAAGACAAGACAAGACAAGACAAGACAAGACAAGACAAGACAAGACAAGACAAGACAAGACAAGACAAGACAAGACAAGACAAGACAAGACAAGACAAGACAAGACAAGACAAGACAAGACAAGACAAGACAAGACAAGACAAGACAAGACAAGACAAGACAAGACAAGACAAGACAAGACAAGACAAGACAAGACAAGACAAGACAAGACAAAACAAGACTAGACAAGACTAGACAAGACAAGACAAGACAAGACAAGACAAGACAAGACAAGACAAGACAAGACAAGACAAGACAAGACAAGACAAGACAAGACAAGACAAGACAAGACAAGACAAGACAAGACAAGACAAAACAAGACTAGACAAGACTAGACAAGACAAGACAAGACAAGACAAGACAAGACAAGACAAGACAAGACAAGACAAGACAAGACAAGTCAAGACAAGGCAAGACAAGACAAAACAAGACAAGACAAGACATGAGAAGACATGACAAGACAAAACAAGACAAAACAAGACAAGACAAGACAAAACAAGATTAGACAAGACTAGACAAGACTAGACAAGACAAGACAAGACCAGACAAGACAAGACAAGACAAGACAAGACAAGACAAGACTAGACAAGACTAGACAAGACAAGACAAGAAAAGACAAGACAAGACAAGACAAGACAAGACAAGACAAGACAAGACAAGACAAGACAAGACAAGACAAGACAAGACAAGACAAGACAAGACAAGACAAGACAAGACAAGACAAGACAAGACAAGACAAGACAAGACTAGACAAGACTAGACAAGACTAGACAAGACTAGACAAGACAAGACAAGACAAGACAAGACAAGACAAGACAAGACAAGACAAGACAAGACAAGACAAGACAAGACAAGACAAGACAAGACAAGACAAGACAAGACAAGACAAGACAAGACAAGACAAGTCAAGACAAGGCAAGACAAGACAAAACAAGACAAGACAAGACATGAGAAGACATGACAAGACTAGACAAGACAAGACAAGACAAGACAAGACAAGACAAGACAAGACAAGACTAGACAAGACTAGACTAGACAAGACAAGACAAGACAAGACAAGACTAGACAAGACTAGACAAGACAAGACTAGACAAGACTAGACAAGACTAGACAAGACAAGACAAGACAAGACAAGACAAGACAAGACAAGACAAGACAAGACAAGACATGAGAAGACATGACAAGACTAGACAAGACTAGACAAGACTAGACAAGACAAGACAAGACAAGACCAGACAAGACAAGACAAGACAAGACAAGACAAGACAAGACAAAACAAGACAAGACAAGACAAGACAAAAAACACAACACAACTTGACATGACATGACATGACATGACATGACAAAACAAGACAAGACAAGACAAGGCAAGACAAGACAAGACAAGACAAGACAAGACATGAG
This sequence comes from Zeugodacus cucurbitae, assembly GCF_028554725.1. Classification (NCBI taxonomy): domain Eukaryota; kingdom Metazoa; phylum Arthropoda; class Insecta; order Diptera; family Tephritidae; genus Zeugodacus; species Zeugodacus cucurbitae. The sequence continues at coordinate 8,616,826 of NC_071672.1, read as the reverse complement.
AAGACATGACAAGACAAAACAAGACAAAACAAGACAAGACAAGACAAGACAAAACAACACAACACAACATGACGTGACATGGCATGCCATGACATGACAAAACAAGACAAGACAAGACAAAACAACACAACACAATATGACATGACATGACATGACATGAGAAGACAAGACAAGGCAGGACAAGACAAGACAAGACAAGACAAGACTAGACAAGACTAGACTAGACAAGACTAGACTAGACAAGACAAGACAAGACAAGACAAGACAAGACAAGACAAGACTAGGCAAGACTAGACAAGACAAGACTTGACAAGACAAGACAAGACAAGACAAGACAAGACAAGACAAGACAAGACAAGACAAGACAAGACATGACAAGACAAGACAAGACAAGGCAAGACAAGACAAGACTAGACTAGACAAGACATGGCAAGACAAGACAAGACATTTATTTTATTTGTTTCTAAACTAATTGAGAAGAGAAGACAAGACAAGACAAGACAAGACAATTGTGTTTGATTTGTTTTTAAATTAATTAAGATGATAAGACAAAACAAGACAAGACATGACATGACAGGACATGACAACACAAAACAAGACAAGACATTTTTTTTATGTGTTTCTAAACTAATTAAGAAGAGAAGACAAGACAAGACAAGACAAGACAAGACAAGTCAAGACAAGGCCAGACAAGAAAAGACAAGACACGACAAGACAAGACAAGACAAGACAAGACATTTATTTTATTTGTTTCTAAACTAATTAAGAAGAGAAGACAAGACAAGACAAGACAAGACAAGACAAGACAAGACAAGACAAGACAAGACAAAACAAGACAAGACATTTTTTTTATTTGTTTCTAAACTAATTAAGAAGAGAAGACGAGACAAGACAAGACAAGACAAGGCATGACAAGACAAAACAAGACAAGACAAGACAAGACATGACAAGGCAAAACAAGACAAGACAAGACAAGACAAGACAAGACAAGACAAGACAAGACATGACAAGACAAGACAAGACAAGACAAGACAAGACAAGACAAGACAAGACAATTGTGTTTGATTTGTTTTTAAATTAATGAAGAAGAGAAGACAAGACAAGACAAGACAAGACATGACAAGACAAGACAAGACAAGACAAGACAAGACAAGACAAGACAAGACAAGACAAGACAAGACAAGACAAGACAAGACAAGACAAGACAAGACAAGACAAGACAAGACAAGACAAGACAAGACAAGACAAGACAAGACAAGACAAGACAAGGCAAGACAAGACAAGACTAGACTAGACAAGAAAAGACAAGACAAGACAAGACAAGACAAGACAAGACAAGACAAGACAAGTCAACACAAGGCAAGACAAGACAAAACAAGACAAGACAAGACATGAGAAGACATGACAAGACAAGACAAGACTAGACAAGACAAGACAAGACAAGACAAGACAAGACAAGACAAGACTAGACAAGACTAGACTAGACAAGACAAGACAAGACAAGACAAGACTAGACAAGACTAGACAAGACAAGACTAGACAAGACTAGACAAGACTAGACAAGACAAGACAAGACAAGACAAGACAAGACAAGACAAGACTAGACAAGACTAGACAAGACTAGACAAGACAAGACAAGACAAGACCAGACAAGACAAGACAAGACAAGACAAGACAAGACAAGACAAAACAAGACAAGACAAGACAAGACAAAAAACACAACACAACTTGACATGACATGACATGACATGACATGACAAAACAAGACAAGACAAGACAAGGCAAGACAAGACAAGACAAGACAAGACAAGACATGAGAAGACATGACAAGACAAAACAAGACAAAACAAGACAAGACAAGACAAGACAAAACAACACAACACAACATGACGTGACATGGCATGCCATGACATGACAAAACAAGACAAGACAAGACAAAACAACACAACACAATATGACATGACATGACATGACATGAGAAGACAAGACAAGGCAGGACAAGACAAGACAAGACAAGACAAGACTAGACAAGACTAGACTAGACAAGACTAGACTAGACAAGACAAGACAAGACAAGACAAGACAAGACAAGGCAAGACTAGGCAAGACTAGACAAGACAAGACTTGACAAGACAAGACAAGACAAGACAAGACAAGACAAGACAAGACATGACAAGACAAGACAAGACAAGGCAAGACAAGACAAGACTAGACTAGACAAGAAGAGAAGACGAGACAAGACAAGACAAGACAAGGCATGACAAGACAAAACAAGACAAGACAAGACAAGACATGACAAGGCAAAACAAGACAAGACAAGACAAGACAAGACAAGACAAGACAAGACAAGACAAGACAAGACAATTGTGTTTGATTTGTTTTTAAATTAATGAAGAAGAGAAGACAAGACAAGACAAGACAAGACATGACAAGACAAGACAAGACAAGACAAGACAAGACAAGACAAGACAAGACAAGACAAGACAAGACAAGACAAGACAAGACAAGACAAGACAAGACAAGACAAGACAAGACAAGACAAGACAAGACAAGACAAGACAAGACAAGACAAGACAAGACAAGACAAGACAAGACAAGACAAGACAAGACAAGACAAGACAAGGCAAGACAAGACAAGACTAGACTAGACAAGACATGGCAAGACAAGACAAGACATTTATTTTATTTGTTTCTAAACTAATTGAGAAGAGAAGACAAGACAAGACAAGACAAGACAAGACAATTGTGTTTGATTTGTTTTTAAATTAATTAAGATGATAAGACAAAACAAGACAAGACATGACATGACAGGACATGACAACACAAAACAAGACAAGACATTTTTTTTATGTGTTTCTAAACTAATTAAGAAGAGAAGACAAGACAAGACAAGACAAGACAAGACAAGTCAAGACAAGGCCAGACAAGAAAAGACAAGACACGACAAGACAAGACAAGACAAGACATTTATTTTATTTGTTTCTAAACTAATTAAGAAGAGAAGACAAGACAAGACAAGACAAGACAAGACAAGACAAGACAAGACAAGACAAGACAATTGTGTTTGATTTGTTTTTAAATTAATGAAGAAGAGAAGACAAGACAAGACAAGACAAGACATGACAAGACAAGACAAGACAAGACATGACAAGACAAGACAAGACAAGACAAGACAAGACAAGACAAGACAAGACAAGACAAGACAAGACAAGACAAGACAAGACAAGACAAGACAAGACAAGACAAGACAAGACAAGACAAGACAAGACAAGACAAGACAAGACAAGACAAGACAAGACAAGACAAGACAAGACAAGACAAGACAAGACAAGACAAGACAAGACAAGACAAGACAAGACAAGACAAGACAAAACAAGACTAGACAAGACTAGACAAGACAAGACAAGACAAGACAAGACAAGACAAGACAAGACAAGACAAGACAAGACAAGACAAGACAAGACAAGACAAGACAAGACAAGACAAGACAAGACAAGACAAGACAAGACAAAACAAGACTAGACAAGACTAGACAAGACAAGACAAGACAAGACAAGACAAGACAAGACAAGACAAGACAAGACAAGACAAGACAAGTCAAGACAAGGCAAGACAAGACAAAACAAGACAAGACAAGACATGAGAAGACATGACAAGACAAAACAAGACAAAACAAGACAAGACAAGACAAAACAAGATTAGACAAGACTAGACAAGACTAGACAAGACAAGACAAGACCAGACAAGACAAGACAAGACAAGACAAGACAAGACAAGACTAGACAAGACTAGACAAGACAAGACAAGAAAAGACAAGACAAGACAAGACAAGACAAGACAAGACAAGACAAGACAAGACAAGACAAGACAAGACAAGACAAGACAAGACAAGACAAGACAAGACAAGACAAGACAAGACAAGACAAGACAAGACAAGACAAGACTAGACAAGACTAGACAAGACTAGACAAGACTAGACAAGACAAGACAAGACAAGACAAGACAAGACAAGACAAGACAAGACAAGACAAGACAAGACAAGACAAGACAAGACAAGACAAGACAAGACAAGACAAGACAAGACAAGACAAGACAAGTCAAGACAAGGCAAGACAAGACAAAACAAGACAAGACAAGACATGAGAAGACATGACAAGACTAGACAAGACAAGACAAGACAAGACAAGACAAGACAAGACAAGACTAGACAAGACTAGACTAGACAAGACAAGACAAGACAAGACAAGACTAGACAAGACTAGACAAGACAAGACTAGACAAGACTAGACAAGACTAGACAAGACAAGACAAGACAAGACAAGACAAGACAAGACAAGACAAGACAAGACAAGACATGAGAAGACATGACAAGACTAGACAAGACTAGACAAGACTAGACAAGACAAGACAAGACAAGACCAGACAAGACAAGACAAGACAAGACAAGACAAGACAAGACAAAACAAGACAAGACAAGACAAGACAAAAAACACAACACAACTTGACATGACATGACATGACATGACATGACAAAACAAGACAAGACAAGACAAGGCAAGACAAGACAAGACAAGACAAGACAAGACATGAGAAGACATGACAAGACAAAACAAGACAAAACAAGACAAGACAAGACAAGACAAAACAACACAACACAACATGACGTGACATGGCATGCCATGACATGACAAAACAAGACAAGACAAGACAAAACAACACAACACAATATGACATGACATGACATGACATGAGAAGACAAGACAAGGCAGGACAAGACAAGACAAGACAAGACAAGACTAGACAAGACTAGACTAGACAAGACTAGACTAGACAAGACAAGACAAGACAAGACAAGACAAGACAAGACAAGACTAGGCAAGACTAGACAAGACAAGACTTGACAAGACAAGACAAGACAAGACAAGACAAGACAAGACAAGACAAGACAAGACAAGACAAGACATGACAAGACAAGACAAGACAAGGCAAGACAAGACAAGACTAGACTAGACAAGACATGGCAAGACAAGACAAGACATTTATTTTATTTGTTTCTAAACTAATTGAGAAGAGAAGACAAGACAAGACAAGACAAGACAAGACAATTGTGTTTGATTTGTTTTTAAATTAATTAAGATGATAAGACAAAACAAGACAAGACATGACATGACAGGACATGACAACACAAAACAAGACAAGACATTTTTTTTATGTGTTTCTAAACTAATTAAGAAGAGAAGACAAGACAAGACAAGACAAGACAAGACAAGTCAAGACAAGGCCAGACAAGAAAAGACAAGACACGACAAGACAAGACAAGACAAGACATTTATTTTATTTGTTTCTAAACTAATTAAGAAGAGAAGACAAGACAAGACAAGACAAGACAAGACAAGACAAGACAAGACAAAACAAGACAAGACATTTTTTTTATTTGTTTCTAAACTAATTAAGAAGAGAAGACGAGACAAGACAAGACAAGACAAGGCATGACAAGACAAAACAAGACAAGACAAGACAAGACATGACAAGGCAAAACAAGACAAGACAAGACAAGACAAGACAAGACAAGACAAGACAAGACATGACAAGACAAGACAAGACAAGACAAGACAAGACAAGACAAGACAAGACAATTGTGTTTGATTTGTTTTTAAATTAATGAAGAAGAGAAGACAAGACAAGACAAGACAAGACAAGACAAGACAAGACAAGACAAGACAAGACAAGACAAGACATGACAAGACAAGACAAGACAAGACAAGACAAGACAAGACAAGACAAGACAAGACAAGACAAGACAAGACAAGACAAGACAAGACAAGACAAGACAAGACAAGACAAGACAAGACAAGACAAGACAAGACAAGACAAGACAAGACAAGGCAAGACAAGACAAGACTAGACTAGACAAGACATGGCAAGACAAGACAAGACATTTATTTTATTTGTTTCTAAACTAATTGAGAAGAGAAGACAAGACAAGACAAGACAAGACAAGACAATTGTGTTTGATTTGTTTTTAAATTAATTAAGATGATAAGACAAAACAAGACAAGACATGACATGACAGGACATGACAACACAAAACAAGACAAGACATTTTTTTTTATGTGTTTCTAAACTAATTAAGAAGAGAAGACAAGACAAGACAAGACAAGGCCAGGCAAGAAAAGACAAGACAAGACAAGACAAGACAAGACAAGACAAGACAAGACAAGACAAGACAAGACAAGACAAGACAAGACAAGACAAGACAAGACAAGACAAGACAAGACAAGACAAGATAAGACAAGACAAGACAAGACAAGACAAGACAAGACAAGACAAGACAAGACAAGACAAGACAAGACAAGACATGACTAGACAAGACAAGACAAGACAAGACAAGACAAGACAAGACAAGACAAGACAAGACAAGACAAGACAAGACAAGACAATACAAGACAAGACAAGACAAGACAAGACAAGACAAGACAAGACAAGTCAAGACAAGGCCAGACAAGAAAAGACAAGACACGACAAGACAAGACAAGACATTTATTTTATTTGTTTCTAAACTAATTAAGAAGAGAAGACAAGACAAGACAAGACAAGACAAGACAAGACTAGACAAGACATGGCAAGACAAGACAAGACATTTATTTTATTTGTTTCTAAACTAATTAAGAAGAGAAGACAAGACAAGACAAGACAAGACAAAACAAGACAAGACAAGACAAGACAAGGCAAGACAAGACAAGACAAGACAAGACAATTGTGTTTGATTTGTTTTTAAATTAAGTAAGATGATAAGACAAAACAAGACAAGACATGACATGACAGGACATGACGAGACAAAACAAGACAAGACATTTTTTTATTTGTTTCTAAACTAATTAAGAAGAGAAGAGAAGACAAGACAAGACAAGACAAGACATGACAAGACAAAGCAAGACAAGACAAGACAAGACAAGACAAGACATTTATTTTATTTGTTTCTAAACTAATTAAGAAGAGAAGACAAGAGAATACAAGACAAGACAAGACAAGACAAGACAAGACAAGACATTTATTTTATTTGTTTCTAAACTAATTAAGAAGAGAAGACAAGACAAGACAAGACAAGACAAGACAAGACAAGACAAGACAAGACAAGACATGACATGACATGACAAGACAAGACAAGACAAGACAAGACAAGACATGACAAGACAAGACAAGACAAGACAAGACAAGACAAGACAAGGCAAGACAAGACAAGACAAGACAAGACAAGACAAGACATTTATTTTATTTGTTTCTAAACTAATTAAGAAGAGAAGACAAGACAAGACAAGACAAGACAAGACAAGACAAGACAAGACAAGACAAGACAAGACAAGACAAGACATGACAAGACAAAACAAGACAAGACAAGACAAGACAAGACAAGACAAGACAAGACAAGACAAGACAAGACAAGACAAGACAAGACAAGACAAGACAAGACAAGACATGACAAGACAAAACAAGACAAGACAACACAAGACAAGTCAAGACAAGACAAGACAAGACAAGACAAGACAAGGCATGACAAGAGAAGACAAGACTAGACAAGACAAGACAAGACAAGACAAGACAAGACAAGACAAGACAAGACAAGACAAGACAAGACAAGACAAGACAAGACAAGAAGAGACAAGACAAGACAAGACAAGACAAGACAATACAAGACAAGACAAGACAAGACAAGACAAGACAAGACAAGACAAGACAAGACAAGTCAAGACAAGGCCAGACAAGAAAAGACAAGACACGACAAGACAAGACAAGACAAGACAAGACAAGACATTTATTTTATTTGTTTCTAAACTAATTAAGAAGAGAAGAGAAGACAAGACAAGACAAGACAAGACAAAACAAGACAAGACATTTTTTTTATTTGTTTCTAAACTTATTAAGAAGAGAACACAAGACAAGACAAGACAAGACAAGACAAGACAAGACAAGACAAGACAAGACAAGACAAGACAAGACAAGACAAGACAAGACAAGACAAGACAAGACAAGACAAGACAAGACAAGACAAGACAAGACAAGACATGACAAGACAAAGCAAGACAAGACAAGACAAGACAAGACAAGACAAGACAAGACATGACATGACAAGACAAGACAAGAAAAGACAAGACAAGACAAGACAAGACAAGACAAGACAAGACAAGACAAGACATGACAAGACAAGACAAGACAAGACAAGACAAGACAAGACAAGACAAGACAATTGTGTTTGATTTGTTTTTAAATTAATGAAGAAGAGAAGACAAGACAAGACAAGACAAGACAAGACAAGACAAGACAGGACAAGACAAGACAAGACAAGACAAGACAAGACAAGACAAGACAAGACAAGACAAAACAAGACAAAACAAGACAAAACAAGACAAGACATGACAAGACAAAAGAAGACAAGACAAGACAAGACAAGACAAGACAAGACAATTGTGTTTGATTTCTTTTTAAATTAATTAAGATGATAAGACAAAACAAGACAAGACATGACATGACAGGACATGACAAGACAAAACAAGACAAGACATTTTTTTTATGTGTTTCTAAACTAATTAAGAAGAGAAGACAAGACAAGACCAGACAAGGCCAGGCAAGAAAAGACAAGACAAGACAAGACAAGACAAGACAAGACAAGACAAGACAAGACAAGACAAGACAATACAAGACAAGACAAGACAAGACAAGACAAGACAAGACAAGACAAGACTAGACAAGACAAGACATTTATTTTATTTGTTTCTAAACTAATTAAGAAGAGAAGACAAGACAAGACAAGACAAGACAAGACAAGACAAGACAAGACAAGACAAGACAAGACAAGACAAGACAAGACAAGACAAGACAAGACAAGACAAGATAAGACAAGACAAGACAAGACAAGGCCAGGCAAGAAAAGACAAGAGACGACAAGACAAGACAAAACAAGACAAGACAAGACAAGACAAGACAAGACAAGACAAGACAAGACAAGACAAGACAAGACAAGACAAGACAAGACAAGACAAGACAAGACAAGACAAGACAAGACAAGACAAGACAAGACAAGACAAGACAAGACAAGACAATACAAGACAAGACAAGACAATACAAGACAAGACAAGACAAGTCAAGACAAGGCCAGACAAGAAAAGACAAGACACGACAAGACAAGACAAGACAAGACAAGACAAGACAACACAAGTCAAGACAAGACAAGACAAGACAAAAGAAGACAAGACATTTATTTTATTTGTTTCTAAACTAATTAAGAAGAGAAGAGAAGAGAAGACAAGACAAGACAAGACAAGACAGAACAAGACAAGACAAGACAAAGCAAGACAAGACAAGACAAGACAAGACAAGACAAGACATGACAAGGCAAGACATGACAAAACAAGACCAGACAAGACAAGACAAGACAAGACAATTCTGTTTGATTTGTTTTTAAATTAATTAAGAAGAGAAGACAAGACAAGACAAGACAAGACAAGACAAGACAAGACAAGACAAGACAAGACAAGACAAGACAAGACAAAACAAGACAAGACAAGACAAGACAAGACAAGACAAGACTTGACAAGGCAAGACATGACAAAACAAGACCAGACAAGACAAGACAAGTCAAGACAATTCTGTTTGATTTGTTTTTAAATTAATTAAGACGATAAGACAAGACAAGGCCAGACAGGAAAAGACAAGAAAAGACAAAACAATTGTGTTTGATTTGTTTTGAAATTAATTAAGATGATAAGATGATTCTCTCTAATTAAGAAGAGAAGACAAGACAAGACAAGACAAGACAAGACAAGACAAGACAAGACAAGATATGACAAGACAAGACAAGACAAGACAAGACAAGACAAGACAAGACAAGACAAGACAAGACAAGACAAGACAAGACAAGACAAGACAAGACAAGAAAAGACAAGACAAGACAAGACAAGACAAGACAAGACAAGACAAGACAAGACAAGACAAGACAAGACAAGACAAGACAAGACAAGACAAGACAAGACAAGACAAGACAAGACAAGACAAGACAAGACAAGACCGGACAAGACAAGACAATTGTGTTTGATTTGTTTTTAAATTAATTAAGATGATAAGACAAAACAAGACAAGACATGACATGACAGGACATGACGAGACGAAACAAGACAAGACATTTTTTTTTATTTGTTTCTAAACTAGTTAAGAAGAGAAGAGAAGAGAAGACAAGACAAGACAAGACAAGACAGAACAAGACATGACAAGACAAAGCAAGACAAGACAAGACAAGACAAGACAAGACAAGACAAGACAAGACAAGACAAGACAAGACAAGACAAGACATGACAAGACAAGACAAGACAAGACAAGACAAGACAAGACAAGACAAGACAAGACAAGACAAGACAAGACAAGACAAAACTAGGCAAGACAAGACAAGACAAGACAAGACAAGACAAGACATGACAAGGCAAGACATGACAAAACAAGACCAGACAAGACAAGACAAGACAAGACAATTCTGTTTGATTTGTTTTTAAATTAATTAAGACGATAAGACAAGACAAGGCCAGACAGGAAAAGACAAGACAAGACAAGACAATTGTGTTTGATTTGTTTTTAAATTAATTAAGATGATAAGATGATTCTCTCTAATTAAGAAGAGAAGACAAGACAAGACAAGACAAGACAAGACAAGACATGACAAGACATGACAAGACAAGACAAGACAAGACAAGACAAGACAAGACAAGACAAGACAAGACAAGACAAGACAAGACAAAGCAAGACAAGACAAGACAAGACAAGACAAGACAAGACAAGACAAGACATGACAAGGCAAGACATGACAAAACAAGACCAGACAAGACAAGACAAGACAAGACAATTCTGTTTGATTTGTTTTTAAATTAATTAAGAAGAGAAGACAAGACAAGACAAGATAAGACAAGACAAGACAAGACAAGACAAGACAAGACAAGACAAGACAAGACAAGACAAGACAAGACAAGACAAGACAAGACAAGACAAGACAAGACATGACAAAACAAGACCAGACAAGACAAGACAAGACAAGACAATTCTGTTTGATTTGTTTTTAAATTAATTAAGACGATAAGACAAGACAAGACAAGACAATTGTGTTTGATTTGTTTTTAAATTAATTAAGATGATAAGATGATTCTCTCTAATTAAGAAGAGAAGACAAGACAAGACAAGACAAGACAAGACAAGACATGACAAGACATGACAAGACAAGACAAGACAAGACAAGACAAGACAAGACAAGACAAGACAAGACAAGACAAGACAAGACAAGACAAGACAAGACAAGACAAGACATGACAAGACAAAGCAAGACAAGACAAGACAAGACAAGACAAGAAAAGACAAGACAAGACAAGACAATTCTGTTTGATTTGTTTTTAAATTAATTAAGACGATAAGACAAGACAAGACAAGACAATTGTGTTTGATTTGTTTTTAAATTAATTAAGATGATAAGATGATTCTCTCTAATTAAGAAGAGAAGACAAGACAAAACAAGACAAGACAAGACAAGACAAGACAAGACAAGACAAGACAAGACAAGACAAGACAAGACAAGACAAGACAAGACCAGACAAGACAAGACAAGACAAGACAAGACAATACAAGACAAGACAAGACAAGGCAAGACATGACAAAACAAGACCAGACAAGACAAGACAAGACAAGACAATTCTGTTTGATTTGTTTTTAAATTAATTAAGACGATAAGACAAGACAAGGCCAGACAGGAAAAGACAAGACAAGACAAGACAATTGTGTTTGATTTGTTTTTAAATTAATTAAGATGATAAGATGATTCTCTCTAATTAAGAATAGAAGAGAAGACAAGACAAGACAAGACAAGACAAGACAAGACAAGACAAGACAAGACAAGACAAGACATGACAAGACAAAGCAAGACAAGACAAGACAAGACAAGACAAGACATGACATGACAAGACAAGACAAGACAAGACATTACAAAATAAGACAAGACAAGACATTTATTTTATTTGTTTCTAAACTAATTAAGAAGAGAAGACAAGACAAGACAATACAAGACAAGACAAGACAAGACAAGACAAGACAAGACAAGACAAGACAAGACAAGACAAGACAAGACAAGACAAGACAAGACAAGACAAGACAAGACAAGACAAGACAAGACAAGACAAGACTAGACAAGACAAGACAAGACAAGACATTTATTTTATTTGTTTCTAAACTAATTAAGAAGAGAAGAGAAGACAAGACCGGACAAGACAAGACAATTGTGTTTGATTTGTTTTTAAATTAATTAAGATGATAAGACAAAACAAGACAAGACATGACATGACAGGACATGACGAGACGAAACAAGACAAGACATTTTTTTTTATTTGTTTCTAAACTAGTTAAGAAGAGAAGAGAAGAGAAGACAAGACAAGACAAGACAAGACAGAACAAGACATGACAAGACAAAGCAAGACAAGACAAGACAAGACAAGACAAGACAAGACAAGACAAGACAAGACAAGACAAGACATGACAAGACATGACAAGACAAGACAAGACAAGACAAGACAAGACAAGACAAGACAAGACAAGACAAGACAAGACAAGACAAGACAAGACAAGACAAGACAAGACAAGACAAGACAAGACAAGACAAGACAAGACAAGACAAGACAAGACAAGACAAGACAAGACAAGACAAGACAAGACAAGAGAAGACAAGACAAGACAAGACAAGACAAGACAAGACAAGACAAGACAAGACAAGACAAGACAAGACAAGACAAGACAAGAGAAGACAAGACAAGACAAAACAAGACAAGACAAGACAAGACAAGACAAGACAAGACAAGACAAGACAAGACAAGACAAGACAAGACAAGACAAGACAAGACAAGACAAGACAAGACAAGGCAAGACAAGACAAGACAAGACAAGACAAGTCAAGACAAGACAAGACAAGACAAGACAAGACAAGACAAGACAAGACAAGACAAGACAAGACAAGACAAGACAAGACAAGACAAGACAAGACAAGACAAGACAAGACAAGACAAGACAAGACAAAACAAGACAAGACAAGACAAGACAAGACAATTGTGTTTGATTTGTTTTTAAATTAATTAAGATGATAAGACAAAACAAGACAAGACATGACATGACAGGACATGACGAGACGAAACAAGACAAGACAAGACATTTTTTTTTATTTGTTTCTAAACTAGTTAAGAAGAGAAGAGAAGAGAAGACAAGACAAGACAAGACAAGACAGAACAAGACATGACAAGACAAAGCAAGACAAGACAAGACAAGACAAGACAAGACAAGACAAGACAAGACAAGACAAGACAAGACAAGACAAGACAAGACAAGACAAGACAAGACAAGACATGACAAGACAAGACAAGACAAGACAAGACAAGACAAGACAAGACAAGACAAGACAAGACAAGACAAGACAAGACAAGACAAAACTAGGCAAGACAAGACAAGACAAGACAAGACAAGACAAGACAAGACAAGACAAAACAAGACAAGACAAGACAATACAAGACAAGACAAGACATTTTTTTTTATTTGTTTCTAAACTAGTTAAGAAGAGAAGAGAAGAGAAGAGAAGAGAAGAGAAGAGAAGACAAGACAAGACAAGACAAGACAAGACAAGACAAGACAAGACAAGACAAGACAAGACAAGATAAGACAAGACAAGACAAGACAAGACAAGACAAGACAAGACAAGACAAGACAAGACAAGACAAGACAAGACAAGACAAGACAAGACAAGACAAGACAAAACAAGACAAGACAAGACAAGACAAGACAAGACAAGACAAGACAAGACAAGACAAGACAAAACAAGACAAGACGAGACGAAACAAGACAAGACAAGACATTTTTTTTATTTGTTTCTAAACTAGTTAAGAAGAGAAGAGAAGACAAGACAAGACAAGACAAGACAAGACAAGACAAGACAAGACAAGACAAGATAAGACAAGACAAGACAAGACAAGACAAGACAAGACAAGACAAGACAAGACAAGACAAGACAAGACAAGACAAGACAAGACAAGACAAGACAAGACAAGACAAGACAAGACAAGACAAGACAAGACAAGACAAGACAAGACAAGACAAGACAAGACAAGACAAGACAAGACAAGACAAGACAAGACAAGACAAGACTAGACAAGACAAGACAAGACAAGACAAGACAAGACAAGACAAGACAAAACAAGACAAGACAAGACAATACAAGACAAGACAAGACAAGACAAGACAAGACAAGACAAGACAAGACAAGACAAGACAAGACAAGACAAGACAAGACAAGACAAGACAAGACAAGACAAGACAAGACAAGACAAGACAAGACAAGACAAGACAAGACAAGACAAGACAAGACAAGACAAGACAAGACAAGACAAGACAAGACAAGACAAGACAAGACAAGACAAGACAAGACAAGACAAGACAAGACAATACAAGACAAGACAAGACAAGACAAGACAAGACAAGACAAGACAAGACAAGACAAGACAAGACAAGACATGACAAGACAAAACAAGACAAGACAAGACAAGACATGACAAGACAAAACAAGACAAGACAAGACAAGACAAGAAAAGACAAGACAAGACAAGACAAGACAAGACAAGACAAGACAAGACAAGACAAGACAAGACATGACAAGACAAAACAAGACAAGACAAGACAAGACAAGAAAAGACAAGACAAGACAAAACAAGACATTTATTTTATTTGTTTCTAAACTAATTAAGAAGAGAAGACAAGACAAGACAAGACAAGACAAGACACGACAAGACAAGACATGACATGACAGGACATGACGAGACAAAACAAGACAAGACATTTTTTTTAATTGTTTCTCAACTAATTAAGAAGAGAAGAGAAGATAAGACAAGACAAGACAAGACATGACAAGACAAAGCAAGACAAGACAAGACTAGACAAGACAAGACAAGACATTTATTTTATTTGTTTCTTAACTAATTAAGAAGAGAAGACAAGAGAATACAAGACAAGACAAGACAAGACAAGACAAGACAAGACAAGACAAGACATTTATTTTATTTGCTTCTAAACTAATTAAGAAGAGAAGACAAGACAAGACAAGACAAGACAAGACAAGACAAGACAAGACAAGACATGACATGACATGACAAGACAAGACAAGACAAGACAAGACATGACAAGACAAGACAAGACAAGACAAGACAAGACATTTATTTTATTTGCTTCTAAACTAATTAAGAAGAGAAGACAAGACAAGACAAGACAAGACAAGACAAGACAAGACAAGACAAGACAAGACAAGACAAGACATGACATGACATGACAAGACAAGACAAGACAAGACAAGACAAGACAAGACAAGACAAGACATGACAAGACAAAATAAGACAAGACAAGACAAGACAAGACAAGACATGACAAGACAAGACAAGACAAGACATGACAAGACAAAACAAGACAAGACAAGACAAGAAGAGACAAGACAAGACAAGACATGACAAGACAAGACAAGACAAGACAAGACAATTGTGTTTGATTTGTTTTTAAATTAATTAAGAAGAGAAGACAAGACAAGACAAGACAAGGCATGACAAGACAAAACAAGACAAGACAAGACAAGACAAGACAAGACAAGACAAGACAAGACATGACAAGACAAGACAAGACAAGACAAGACAAGACAAGACAAGACAAGACAAGACAAGACAAGACAAGACAAGACAAGACAAGACAAGACAAGACAAGACAAGACAAGACAAGACAAGACAAGACAAGACAAGACAAGACAAGACAAGACAATACAAGACAAGACAAGACAAGACAAGACAAGACAAGACAAGACAAGACAAGACAAGACATGACAAGACAAAACAAGACAAGACAAGACAAGACATGACAAGACAAAACAAGACAAGACAAGACAAGACAAGAAAAGACAAGACAAGACAAGACAAGACAAGACAAGACATGACAAGACAAAACAAGACAAGACAAGACAAGACAAGAAAAGACAAGACAAGACAAAACAAGACATTTATTTTATTTGTTTCTAAACTAATTAAGAAGAGAAGACAAGACAAGACAAGACAAGACAAGACACGACAAGACAAGACATGACATGACAGGACATGACGAGACAAAACAAGACAAGACATTTTTTTTAATTGTTTCTCAACTAATTAAGAAGAGAAGAGAAGACAAGACAAGACAAGACAAGACATGACAAGACAAAGCAAGACAAGACAAGACTAGACAAGACAAGACAAGACATTTATTTTATTTGTTTCTTAACTAATTAAGAAGAGAAGACAAGAGAATACAAGACAAGACAAGACAAGACAAGACAAGACAAGACAAGACAAGACAAGACAAGACAAGACAAGACATTTATTTTATTTGCTTCTAAACTAATTAAGAAGAGAAGACAAGACAAGACAAGACAAGACAAGACAAGACAAGACAAGACAAGACATGACATGACATGACAAGACAAGACAAGACAAGACAAGACATGACAAGACAAGACAAGACAAGACAAGACAAGACAAGACAAGACAAGACAAGACAAAACAAGACAAGACAAGACAAGACAAGACAAGACAAGACAAGACAAGACATGACAAGACAAAATAAGACAAGACAAGACAAGACAAGACAAGACATGACAAGACAAGACAAGACAAGACATGACAAGACAAAACAAGACAAGACAAGACAAGAAGAGACAAGACAAGACAAGACATGACAAGACAAGACAATTGTGTTTGATTTGTTTTTAAATTAATTAAGAAGAGAAGACAAGACAAGACAAGACAAGGCATGACAAGACAAAACAAGACAAGACAAGACAAGACAAGACAAGACAAGACAAGACAAGACATGACAAGACAAGACAAGACAAGACAAGACAAGACAAGACAAGACAAGACAAGACAAGACAAGACAAGACAAGACAAGACAAGACAAGACAAGACAAGACAAGACAAGACAAGACAAAACAAGACAAGACAAGACAAGACAAGACAAGACAAGACAAGACATGACAAGACAAAATAAGACAAGACAAGACAAGACAAGACAAGACAAGACATGACAAGACAAGACAAGACAAGACAAGACATGACAAGACAAAACAAGACAAGACAAGACAAGAAGAGACAAGACAAGACAAGACATGACAAGACAAGACAAGACAAGACAAGACAAGACAATTGTGTTTGATTTGTTTTTAAATTAATTAAGAAGAGAAGACAAGACAAGACACGACAAGACAAGACAAGACAAGACAAGACAAGACAAGACAAAACAAGACAAGACAAGACAAGACAAGACATGACAAAGCAAGACATGACAAAACAAGACCAGACAAGACAAGACAATTCTGTTTGATTTGTTTTTAAATTAATTAAGACGATGAGACAAGACAAGGCCAGACAGGAAAAGACAAGACAAGACAAGACAATTGTGTTTGATTTGTTTTTAAATTCATTAAGATGATAAGATGATTCTCTTTAATTAAGAAGAGAAGACAAGACAAAACAAGACAAGACAAGACAAGACAAGACAAGACAAGACAAGACAAGACAAGACCAGACAAGACAAGACAAGACAAGACAAGACAAGACATGACAAAACAAGACCAGACAAGACAAGACAAGACAAGACAATTCTGTTTGATTTGTTTTTAAATTAATTAAGACGATAAGACAAGACAAGGCCAGACAGGAAAAGACAAGACAAGACAAGACAATTGTGTTTGATTTGTTTTTAAATTAATTAAGATGATAAGATGATTCTCTCTAATTAAGAATAGAAGAGAAGACAAGACAAGACAAGACAAGACAAGACAAGACAAGACAAGACATGACAAGACAAAGCAAGACAAGACAAGACAAGACAAGACAAGACGTGACATGACAAGACAAGACAAGACAAGACAAGACAAGACATTACAAAACAAGACAAGACAAGACATTTATTTTATTTGTTTCTAAACTAATTAAGAAGAGAAGACAAGACAAGGCCAGACAGGAAAAGACAAGACAAGACAAGACAATTGTGTTTGATTTGTTTTTAAATTAATTAAGAAGAGAAGACAAGACAAGACAAGACAAGGCATGACAAGACAAAACAAGACAAGACAAGACAAGACAAGACAAGACAAGACAAGACAAGACATGACAAGACAAGACAAGACAAGACAAGACAAGACAAGACAAGACAAGACAAGACAAGACAAGACAAGACAAGACAAGACAAGACAAGACAAGACAAGACAAGACAATACAAGACAAGACAAGACAAGACAAGACAAGACAAGACAAGACAAGACAAGACAAGACAAGACAAGACAAGACAAGACAAGACAAGACAAGACAAGACAAGACAAGACAAGACAAGACAAGACAAGACAAGACAAGACAAGACAAGACAAGACAAGACAAGACAAGACAAGACAAGACAAGACAAGACAAGACAAGACAAGGCAAGACAAGACAAGGCAAGACAAGACAAGACAAGACAAGACAAGACAAGACAAGACAAGACAAGTCAAGACAAGGCCAGACAAGACAAGTCAAGACAAGACAAGACAAGACAAGACAAGACAAGACAAGACAAGACAAGACAAGACAAGACAAGACAAGACAAGACATGACAAGACAAAACAAGACAAGACAAGACAAGACATGACAAGACAAAACAAGACAAGACAAGACAAGACAAGAAAAGACAAGACAAGACAAGACAAGACAAGACAAGACAAGACAAGACAAGACAAGACATGACAAGACAAAACAAGACAAGACAAGACAAGACAAGAAAAGACAAGACAAGACAAAACAAGACATTTATTTTATTTGTTTCTAAACTAATTAAGAAGAGAAGACAAGACAAGACAAGACACGACAAGACAAGACATGACATGACAGGACATGACGAGACAAAACAAGACAAGACATTTTTTTTAATTGTTTCTCAACTAATTAAGAAG
Organism: Zeugodacus cucurbitae; assembly: GCF_028554725.1. Lineage (NCBI taxonomy): Eukaryota > Metazoa > Arthropoda > Insecta > Diptera > Tephritidae > Zeugodacus > Zeugodacus cucurbitae. The sequence goes on along the minus strand of NC_071672.1, from coordinate 8,597,775 downwards.
AGAAGAGAAGATAAGACAAGACAAGACAAGACATGACAAGACAAAGCAAGACAAGACAAGACTAGACAAGACAAGACAAGACATTTATTTTATTTGTTTCTTAACTAATTAAGAAGAGAAGACAAGAGAATACAAGACAAGACAAGACAAGACAAGACAAGACAAGACAAGACAAGACAAGACATTTATTTTATTTGCTTCTAAACTAATTAAGAAGAGAAGACAAGACAAGACAAGACAAGACAAGACAAGACAAGACAAGACATGACATGACATGACAAGACAAGACAAGACAAGACAAGACATGACAAGACAAGACAAGACAAGACAAGACAAGACAAGACAAGACAAGACAAGACAAAACAAGACAAGACAAGACAAGACAAGACAAGACAAGACAAGACAAGACAAGACAAGACATGACAAGACAAAATAAGACAAGACAAGACAAGACAAGACAAGACATGACAAGACAAGACAAGACAAGACATGACAAGACAAAACAAGACAAGACAAGACAAGAAGAGACAAGACAAGACAAGACATGACAAGACAAGACAATTGTGTTTGATTTGTTTTTAAATTAATTAAGAAGAGAAGACAAGACAAGACAAGACAAGGCATGACAAGACAAAACAAGACAAGACAAGACAAGACAAGACAAGACAAGACAAGACAAGACATGACAAGACAAGACAAGACAAGACAAGACAAGACAAGACAAGACAAGACAAGACAAGACAAGACAAGACAAGACAAGACAAGACAAGACAAGACAAGACAAGACAAGACAAGACAAGACAAGACAAGACAAGACAAGACAAGACAAGACAAGACAAGACAATACAAGACAAGACAAGACAAGACAAGACAAGACAAGACAAGACATGACAAGACAAAACAAGACAAGACAAGACAAGACATGACAAGACAAAACAAGACAAGACAAGACAAGACAAGAAAAGACAAGACAAGACAAGACAAGACAAGACAAGACAAGACAAGACAAGACATGACAAGACAAAACAAGACAAGACAAGACAAGACAAGAAAAGACAAGACAAGACAAAACAAGACATTTATTTTATTTGTTTCTAAACTAATTAAGAAGAGAAGACAAGACAAGACAAGACAAGACAAGACACGACAAGACAAGACAAGACATGACATGACAGGACATGACGAGACAAAACAAGACAAGACATTTTTTTTAATTGTTTCTCAACTAATTAAGAAGAGAAGAGAAGACAAGACAAGACAAGACAAGACATGACAAGACAAAGCAAGACAAGACAAGACTAGACAAGACAAGACAAGACATTTATTTTATTTGTTTCTTAACTAATTAAGAAGAGAAGACAAGAGAATACAAGACAAGACAAGACAAGACAAGACAAGACAAGACAAGACAAGACAAGACAAGACATTTATTTTATTTGCTTCTAAACTAATTAAGAAGAGAAGACAAGACAAGACAAGACAAGACAAGACAAGACAAGACAAGACATGACATGACATGACAAGACAAGACAAGACAAGACATGACAAGACAAGACAAGACAAGACAAGACAAGACAAGACAAGACAAGACAAGACAAGACAAAACAAGACAAGACAAGACAAGACAAGACAAGACAAGACAAGACAAGACATGACAAGACAAAATAAGACAAGACAAGACAAGACAAGACAAGACATGACAAGACAAGACAAGACAAGACAATTGTGTTTGATTTGTTTTTAAATTAATTAAGAAGAGAAGACAAGACAAGACAAGACAAGGCATGACAAGACAAAACAAGACAAGACAAGACAAGACAAGACAAGACAAGACAAGACAAGACATGACAAGACAAGACAAGACAAGACAAGACAAGACAAGACAAGACAAGACAAGACAAGACAAGACAAGACAAGACAAGACAAGACAAGACAAGACAAGACAAGACAAGACAAGACAAGACAAAACAAGACAAGACAAGACAAGACAAGACAAGACAAGACAATACATGACAAGACAAAATAAGACAAGACAAGACAAGACAAGACAAGACAAGACATGACAAGACAAGACAAGACAAGACAAGACATGACAAGACAAAACAAGACAAGACAAGACAAGAAGAGACAAGACAAGACAAGACATGACAAGACAAGACAAGACAAGACAATTGTGTTTGATTTGTTTTTAAATTAATTAAGAAGAGAAGACAAGACAAGACACGACAAGACAAGACAAGACAAGACAAGACAAGACAAGACAAAACAAGACAAGACAAGACAAGACAAGACATGACAAAGCAAGACATGACAAAACAAGACCAGACAAGACAAGACAATTCTGTTTGATTTGTTTTTAAATTAATTAAGACGATGAGACAAGACAAGGCCAGACAGGAAAAGACAAGACAAGACAAGACAATTGTGTTTGATTTGTTTTTAAATTCATTAAGAAGAGAAGACAAGACAAGACAAGACAAGACAAGGCATGACAAGACAAAACAAGACAAGACAAGACAAGACAAGACAAGACAAGACATGACAAGACAAGACAAGACAAGACAAGACAAGACAAGACAAGACAAGACAAGACAAGACAAGACAAGACAAGACAAGACAAGACAAGACAAGACAAGACAAGACAAGACAAGACAAGACAAGACAAGACAAGACAAGACAATACAAGACAAGACAAGACAAGACAAGACAAGACAAGACAAGACAAGACAAGACAAGACAAGACAAGACAAGACAAGACAAGACAAGACAAGACAAGACAAGACAAGACAAGACAAGACAAGACAAGACAAGACAAGACAAGACAAGACAAGACAAGACAAGACAAGACAAGACAAGACAAGGCAAGACAAGACAAGGCAAGACAAGACAAGACAAGACAAGACAAGACAAGACAAGACAAGTCAAGACAAGGCCAGACAAGACAAGTCAAGACAAGACAAGACAAGACAAGACAAGACAAGACAAGACAAGACAAGACAAGACAAGACAAGACAAGACAAGACAAGACAAGACAAGACAAGACAAGACAAGACAAGACAAGACAAGACAAGACAAGACAAGACAAGACAAGACAAGACAAGACAAGACAAGACAAGACAAGACAAGACAAGACAAGACAAGACAAGACAAGACAAGACAAGACAAGACAAGACAAGACAAGACAAGACAAGACAAGACAAGACAAGACAAGACAAGACAAGACAAGACAAGACAAGACAAGACAAGACAATACAAGACAAGACAAGACAAGACAAGACAAGACAAGACAAGACAAGACAAGACAAGACAAGACAAGACATGACAAGACAAAACAAGACAAGACAAGACAAGACATGACAAGACAAAACAAGACAAGACAAGACAAGACAAGAAAAGACAAGACAAGACAAGACAAGACAAGACAAGACAAGACAAGACAAGACAAGACAAGACATGACAAGACAAAACAAGACAAGACAAGACAAGACAAGAAAAGACAAGACAAGACAAAACAAGACATTTATTTTATTTGTTTCTAAACTAATTAAGAAGAGAAGACAAGACAAGACAAGACAAGACAAGACACGACAAGACAAGACATGACATGACAGGACATGACGAGACAAAACAAGACAAGACATTTTTTTTAATTGTTTCTCAACTAATTAAGAAGAGAAGAGAAGATAAGACAAGACAAGACAAGACATGACAAGACAAAGCAAGACAAGACAAGACAAGACATTTATTTTATTTGTTTCTTAACTAATTAAGAAGAGAAGACAAGAGAATACAAGACAAGACAAGACAAGACAAGACAAGACAAGACAAGACAAGACAAGACAAGACAAGACAAGACATTTATTTTATTTGCTTCTAAACTAATTAAGAAGAGAAGACAAGACAAGACAAGACAAGACAAGACAAGACAAGACAAGACATGACATGACATGACAAGACAAGACAAGACAAGACAAGACATGACAAGACAAGACAAGACAAGACAAGACAAGACAAGACAAGACAAGACAAGACAAAACAAGACAAGACAAGACAAGACAAGACAAGACAAGACAAGACAAGACAAGACATGACAAGACAAAATAAGACAAGACAAGACAAGACAAGACAAGACATGACAAGACAAGACAAGACAAGACATGACAAGACAAAACAAGACAAGACAAGACAAGAAGAGACAAGACAAGACAAGACATGACAAGACAAGACAATTGTGTTTGATTTGTTTTTAAATTAATTAAGAAGAGAAGACAAGACAAGACAAGACAAGGCATGACAAGACAAAACAAGACAAGACAAGACAAGACAAGACAAGACAAGACAAGACAAGACATGACAAGACAAGACAAGACAAGACAAGACAAGACAAGACAAGACAAGACAAGACAAGACAATACAAGACAAGACAAGACAAGACAAGACAAGACAAGACAAGACAAGACAAGACAAGACAAGACATGACAAGACAAAACAAGACAAGGCAAGACAAGACATGACAAGACAAAACAAGACAAGACAAGACAAGACAAGAAAAGACAAGACAAGACAAGACAAGACAAGACAAGACAAGACAAGACAAGACAAGACATGACAAGACAAAACAAGACAAGACAAGACAAGACAAGAAAAGACAAGACAAGACAAAACAAGACATTTATTTTATTTGTTTCTAAACTAATTAAGAAGAGAAGACAAGACAAGACAAGACACGACAAGACAAGACATGACATGACAGGACATGACGAGACAAAACAAGACAAGACATTTTTTTTAATTGTTTCTCAACTAATTAAGAAGAGAAGAGAAGACAAGACAAGACAAGACAAGACATGACAAGACAAAGCAAGACAAGACAAGACTAGACAAGACAAGACAAGACATTTATTTTATTTGTTTCTTAACTAATTAAGAAGAGAAGACAAGAGAATACAAGACAAGACAAGACAAGACAAGACAAGACAAGACAAGACAAGACAAGACAAGACAAGACAAGACATTTATTTTATTTGCTTCTAAACTAATTAAGAAGAGAAGACAAGACAAGACAAGACAAGACAAGACAAGACAAGACAAGACATGACATGACATGACAAGACAAGACAAGACAAGACATGACAAGACAAGACAAGACAAGACAAGACAAGACAAGACAAGACAAGACAAGACAAAACAAGACAAGACAAGACAAGACAAGACAAGACAAGACAAGACAAGACAAGACATGACAAGACAAAATAAGACAAGACAAGACAAGACAAGACAAGACATGACAAGACAAGACAAGACAAGACATGACAAGACAAAACAAGACAAGACAAGACAAGAAGAGACAAGACAAGACAAGACATGACAAGACAAGACAAGACAAGACAATTGTGTTTGATTTGTTTTTAAATTAATTAAGAAGGGAAGACAAGACAAGACAAGACAAGGCATGACAAGACAAAACAAGACAAGACAAGACAAGACAAGACAAGACAAGACAAGACAAGACATGACAAGACAAGACAAGACAAGACAAGACAAGACAAGACAAGACAAGACAAGACAAGACAAGACAAGACAAGACAAGACAAGACAAGACAAGACAAGACAAAACAAGACAAGACAAGACAAGACAAGACAAGACAAGACAAGACAAGACATGACAAGACAAAATAAGACAAGACAAGACAAGACAAGACAAGACAAGACATGACAAGACAAGACAAGACAAGACAAGACAAGACATGACAAGACAAAACAAGACAAGACAAGACAAGAAGAGACAAGACAAGACAAGACATGACAAGACAAGACAAGACAAGACAAGACAAGACAATTGTGTTTGATTTGTTTTTAAATTAATTAAGAAGAGAAGACAAGACAAGACAAGACAAGGCATGACAAGACAAAACAAGACAAGACAAGACAAGACAAGACAAGACAAGACAAGACAAGACAAGACATGACAAGACAAGACAAGACAAGACAAGACAAGACAAGACAAGACAAGACAAGACAAGACAATACAAGACAAGACAAGACAAGACAAGACAAGACAAGACAAGACAAGACAAGACAAGACAAGACAAGACATGACAAGACAAAACAAGACAAGGCAAGACAAGACATGACAAGACAAAACAAGACAAGACAAGACAAGACAAGAAAAGACAAGACAAGACAAGACAAGACAAGACAAGACAAGACAAGACAAGACAAGACATGACAAGACAAAACAAGACAAGACAAGACAAGACAAGAAAAGACAAGACAAGACAAAACAAGACATTTATTTTATTTGTTTCTAAACTAATTAAGAAGAGAAGACAAGACAAGACAAGACACGACAAGACAAGACATGACATGACAGGACATGACGAGACAAAACAAGACAAGACATTTTTTTTAATTGTTTCTCAACTAATTAAGAAGAGAAGAGAAGACAAGACAAGACAAGACAAGACATGACAAGACAAAGCAAGACAAGACAAGACTAGACAAGACAAGACAAGACATTTATTTTATTTGTTTCTTAACTAATTAAGAAGAGAAGACAAGAGAATACAAGACAAGACAAGACAAGACAAGACAAGACAAGACAAGACAAGACAAGACATTTATTTTATTTGCTTCTAAACTAATTAAGAAGAGAAGACAAGACAAGACAAGACAAGACAAGACAAGACAAGACAAGACATGACATGACATGACAAGACAAGACAAGACAAGACATGACAAGACAAGACAAGACAAGACAAGACAAGACAAGACAAGACAAGACAAGACAAAACAAGACAAGACAAGACAAGACAAGACAAGACAAGACAAGACAAGACATGACAAGACAAAATAAGACAAGACAAGACAAGACAAGACAAGACATGACAAGACAAGACAAGACAAGACAAGACATGACAAGACAAAACAAGACAAGACAAGACAAGAAGAGACAAGACAAGACAATTGTGTTTGATTTGTTTTTAAATTAATTAAGAAGGGAAGACAAGACAAGACAAGACAAGGCATGACAAGACAAAACAAGACAAGACAAGACAAGACAAGACAAGACAAGACAAGACAAGACATGACAAGACAAGACAAGACAAGACAAGACAAGACAAGACAAGACAAGACAAGACAAGACAAGACAAGACAAGACAAGACAAGACAAGACAAGACAAAACAAGACAAGACAAGACAAGACAAGACAAGACAAGACAAGACAAGACATGACAAGACAAAATAAGACAAGACAAGACAAGACAAGACAAGACAAGACATGACAAGACAAGACAAGACAAGACAAGACATGACAAGACAAAACAAGACAAGACAAGACAAGAAGAGACAAGACAAGACAAGACATGACAAGACAAGACAAGACAAGACAAGACAAGACAATTGTGTTTGATTTGTTTTTAAATTAATTAAGAAGAGAAGACAAGACAAGACACGACAAGACAAGACAAGACAAGACAAGACAAGACAAGACAAAACAAGACAAGACAAGACAAGACAAGACATGACAAAGCAAGACATGACAAAACAAGACCAGACAAGACAAGACAATTCTGTTTGATTTGTTTTTAAATTAATTAAGACGATGAGACAAGACAAGGCCAGACAGGAAAAGACAAGACAAGACAAGACAATTGTGTTTGATTTGTTTTTAAATTCATTAAGATGATAAGATGATTCTCTCTAATTAAGAAGAGAAGACAAGACAAAACAAGACAAGACAAGACATTTATTTTATTTGTTTCTAAACTAATTAAGAAGAGAAGACAAGACAAGGCCAGACAGGAAAAGACAAGACAAGACAAGACAATTGTGTTTGATTTGTTTTTAAATTAATTAAGAAGAGAAGACAAGACAAGACAAGACAAGGCATGACAAGACAAAACAAGACAAGACAAGACAAGACAAGACAAGACAAGACATGACAAGACAAGACAAGACAAGACAAGACAAGACAAGACAAGACAAGACAAGACAAGACAAGACAAGACAAGACAAGACAAGACAAGACAAGACAAGACAAGACAAGACAAGACAAGACAAGACAATACAAGACAAGACAAGACAAGACAAGACAAGACAAGACAAGACAAGACAAGACAAGACAAGACAAGACAAGACAAGACAAGACAAGACAAGACAAGACAAGACAAGACAAGACAAGACAAGACAAGACAAGACAAGACAAGACAAGACAAGACAAGACAAGACAAGACAAGACAAGACAAGACAAGACAAGACAAGACAAGACAAGTCAAGACAAGGCCAGACAAGACAAGTCAAGACAAGACAAGACAAGACAAGACAAGACAAGACAAGACAAGACAAGACAAGACAAGACAAGACAAGACAAGACAAGACAAGACAAGACAAGACAAGACAAGACAAGACAAGACAAGACAAGACAAGACAAGACAAGACAAGACAAGACAAGACAAGACAAGACAAGACAAGACAAGACAAGACAAGACAAGACAAGACAAGACAAGACAAGACAAGACAAGACAAGACAAGACAAGACAATACAAGACAAGACAAGACAAGACAAGACAAGACAAGACAAGACAAGACAAGACAAGACATGACAAGACAAAACAAGACAAGACAAGACAAGACATGACAAGACAAAACAAGACAAGACAAGACAAGACAAGAAAAGACAAGACAAGACAAGACAAGACAAGACAAGACAAGACAAGACAAGACAAGACAAGACAAGACAAGACATGACAAGACAAAACAAGACAAGACAAGACAAGACAAGAAAAGACAAGACAAGACAAAACAAGACATTTATTTTATTTGTTTCTAAACTAATTAAGAAGAGAAGACAAGACAAGACAAGACAAGACAAGACACGACAAGACAAGACATGACATGACAGGACATGACGAGACAAAACAAGACAAGACATTTTTTTTAATTGTTTCTCAACTAATTAAGAAGAGAAGAGAAGATAAGACAAGACAAGACAAGACATGACAAGACAAAGCAAGACAAGACAAGACTAGACAAGACAAGACAAGACATTTATTTTATTTGTTTCTTAACTAATTAAGAAGAGAAGACAAGAGAATACAAGACAAGACAAGACAAGACAAAACAAGACAAGACAAGACAAGACAAGACAAGACATTTATTTTATTTGCTTCTAAACTAATTAAGAAGAGAAGACAAGACAAGACAAGACAAGACAAGACAATACAAGACAAGACATGACATGGCATGACAAGACAAGACAAGACAAGACAAGACATGACAAGACAAGACAAGACAAGACAAGACAAGACAAGACAAGACAAGACAAAACAAGACAAGACAAGACAAGACAAGACAAGACAAGACAAGACAAGACAAGACAAGACATGACAAGACAAAATAAGACAAGACAAGACAAGACAAGACAAGACATGACAAGACAAGACAAGACAAGACATGACAAGACAAAACAAGACAAGACAAGACAAGAAGAGACAAGACAAGACAAGACATGACAAGACAAGACAAGACAAGACAATTGTGTTTGATTTGTTTTTAAATTAATTAAGAAGAGAAGACAAGACAAGACAAGACAAGGCATGACAAGACAAAACAAGACAAGACAAGACAAGACAAGACAAGACAAGACAAGACAAGACAAGACATGACAAGACAAGACAAGACAAGACAAGACAAGACAAGACAAGACAAGACAAGACAAGACAAGACAAGACAAGACAAGACAAAACAAGACAAGACAAGACATTTATTTTATTTGTTTCTAAACTAATTAAGAAGAGAAGACAAGACAAGGCCAGACAGGAAAAGACAAGACAAGACAAGACAATTGTGTTTGATTTGTTTTTAAATTAATTAAGAAGAGAAGACAAGACAAGACAAGACAAGGCATGACAAGACAAAACAAGACAAGACAAGACAAGACAAGACAAGACAAGACAAGACAAGACAAGACAAGACAAGACAAGACAAGACAAGACAAGACAAGACAAGACAAGACAATACAAGACAAGACAAGACAAGACAAGACAAGACAAGACAAGACAAGACAAGACAAGACAAGACAAGACAAGACAAGACAAGACAAGACAAGACAAGACAAGACAAGACAAGACAAGACAAGACAAGACAAGACAAGACAAGACAAGACAAGACAAGACAAGACAAGACAAGACAAGACAAGACAAGGCAAGACAAGACAAGGCAAGACAAGACAAGACAAGACAAGACCAGACAAGACAAGACAAGTCAAGACAAGGCCAGACAAGACAAGTCAAGACAAGACAAGACAAGACAAGACAAGACAAGACAAGACAAGACAAGACAAGACAAGACAAGACAAGACAAGACAAGACAAGACAAGACAAGACAAGACAAGACAAGATAAGACATGACAAGACAAGACAAGACAAGACAAGACAAGACAAGACAAGACAAGACAAGACAAGACAAGACAAGACAAGACAAGACAAGACAAGACAAGACAAGACAAGACAAGACAAGACAAGACAAGACAAGACAAGACAAGACAAGACAAGACAAGACAAGACAAGACAAGACAAGACAAGACAAGACAAGACAAGACAAGACAAGACAATACAAGACAAGACAAGACAAGACAAGACAAGACAAGACAAGACAAGACAAGACAAGACAAGACAAGTCATGACAAGACAAAACAAGACAAGACAAGACAAGACATGACAAGACAAAACAAGACAAGACAAGACAAGACAAGAAAAGACAAGACAAGACAAGACAAGACAAGACAAGACAAGACAAGACAAGACAAGACATGACAAGACAAAACAAGACAAGACAAGAAAAGACAAGACAAGACAAAACAAGACATTTATTTTATTTGTTTCTAAACTAATTAAGAAGAGAAGACAAGACAAGACAAGACAAGACAAGACACGACAAGACAAGACATGACATGACAGGACATGACGAGACAAAACAAGACAAGACATTTTTTTTAATTGTTTCTCAACTAATTAAGAAGAGAAGAGAAGATAAGACAAGACAAGACAAGACATGACAAGACAAAGCAAGACAAGACAAGACTAGACAAGACAAGACAAGACATTTATTTTATTTGTTTCTTAACTAATTAAGAAGAGAAGACAAGAGAATACAAGACAAGACAAGACAAGACAAGACAAGACATTTATTTTATTTGCTTCTAAACTAATTAAGAAGAGAAGAGAAGACAAGACAAGACAAGACAAGACAAGACAAGACAAGACAAGACATGACATGACATGACAAGACAAGACAAGACAAGACAAGACATGACAAGACAAGACAAGACAAGACAAGACAAGACAAGACAAGACAAGACAAGACAAAACAAGACAAGACAAGACAAGACAAGACAAGACATGACAAGACAAAACAAGACAAGACAAGACAAGACATGACAAGACAAGACAAGACAAGACAAGACAAGACAAGACAAGACAAGACAAGACAAGACAAGACAAGACAAGACAAGACAAGACATGACAAGACAAAATAAGACAAGACAAGACAAGACAAGACAAGACATGACAAGACAAGACAAGACAAGACATGACAAGACAAAACAAGACAAGACAAGACAAGAAGAGACAAGACAAGACAAGACATGACAAGACAAGACAATTGTGTTTGATTTGTTTTTAAATTAATTAAGAAGAGAAGACAAGACAAGACAAGACAAGGCATGACAAGACAAAACAAGACAAGACAAGACAAGACAAGACAAGACAAGACATGACAAGACAAGACAAGACAAGACAAGACAAGACAAGACAAGACAAGACAAGACAAGACAAGACAAGACAAGACAAGACAAGACAAGACAAGACAAGACAAGACAAGACAAGACAAGACAAGACAAGACAATACAAGACAAGACAAGACAAGACAAGACAAGACAAGACAAGACAAGACAAGACAAGACAAGACAAGACAAGACATGACAAGACAAAACAAGACAAGACAAGACAAGACATGACAAGGCAAGACAAGACAAGACAAGACAAGACAAGACAAGACAAGACAAGACAAGACAAGACAAAACAAGACAAGACAAGACAAGACAAGACAAGACAAGACATGACAAGACAAAATAAGACAAGACAAGACAAGACAAGACAAGACAAGACATGACAAGACAAGACAAGACAAGACAAGACATGACAAGACAAAACAAGACAAGACAAGACAAGAAGAGACAAGACAAGACAAGACAAGACATGACAAGACAAAACAAGACAAGACAAGACAAGACAAGACAAGACAATTGTGTTTGATTTGTTTTTAAATTAATTAAGAAGAGAAGACAAGACAAGACACGACAAGACAAGACAAGACAAGACAAGACAAGACAAGACAAAACAAGACAAGACAAGACAAGACAAGACATGACAAAGCAAGACATGACAAAACAAGACCAGACAAGACAAGACAATTCTGTTTGATTTGTTTTTAAATTAATTAAGACGATGAGACAAGACAAGGCCAGACAGGAAAAGACAAGACAAGACAAGACAATTGTGTTTGATTTGTTTTTAAATTCATTAAGATGATAAGATGATTCTCTCTAATTAAGAAGAGAAGACAAGACAAAACAAGACAAGACAAGACATTTATTTTATTTGTTTCTAAACTAATTAAGAAGAGAAGACAAGACAAGGCCAGACAGGAAAAGACAAGACAAGACAAGACAATTGTGTTTGATTTGTTTTTAAATTAATTAAGAAGAGAAGACAAGACAAGACAAGACAAGGCATGACAAGACAAAACAAGACAAGACAAGACAAGACAAGACAAGACAAGACATGACAAGACAAGACAAGACAAGACAAGACAAGACAAGACAAGACAAGACAAGACAAGACAAGACAAGACAAGACAAGACAAGACAAGACAAGACAAGACAAGGCAAGACAAGACAAGGCAAGACAAGACAAGACAAGACAAGACAAGACAAGACAAGACAAGACAAGACAAGACAAGACAAGACAAGACAAGACAATACAAGACAAGACAAGACAAGACAAGACAAGACAAGACAAGACAAGACAAGACAAGACAAGGCAAGACAAGACAAGGCAAGACAAGACAAGACAAGACAAGACAAGACAAGACAAGACAAGACAAGTCAAGACAAGGCCAGACAAGACAAGTCAAGACAAGACAAGACAAGACAAGACAAGACAAGACAAGACAAGGCAAGACAAGACAAGGCAAGACAAGACAAGACAAGACAAGACAAGACAAGACAAGACAAGTCAAGACAAGGCCAGACAAGACAAGTCAAGACAAGACAAGACAAGACAAGACAAGACAAGACAAGACAAGACAAGACAAGACAAGACAAGACAAGACAAGACAAGACAAGACAAGACAAGACAAGACAAGACAAGACAAGACAAGAAAAGACAAGACAAGACAAGACAAGACAAGACAAGACAAGACAAGACAAGACAAGACAAGACAAGACAAGACAAGACAAGACAAGACAAGACAAGACAAGACAAGACAAGACAAGACAAGACAAGACAAGACAAGACAAGACAAGACAAGACAAGACAAGACAAGACAAGACAAGACAAGACAAGACAAGACAAGACAAGACAAGACAATACAAGACAAGACAAGACAAGACAAGACAAGACAAGACAAGACAAGACAAGACATGACAAGACAAGACAAGACAATACAAGACAAGACAAGACAAGACAAGACAAGACAAGAAAAGACAAGACAAGACAAGACAAGACAAGACAAGACAAGACAAGACAAGACAAGACAAGACATGACAAGACAAAACAAGACAAGACAAGACAAGACAAGAAAAGACAAGACAAGACAAAACAAGACATTTATTTTATTTGTTTCTAAACTAATTAAGAAGAGAAGACAAGACAAGACAAGACAAGACACGACAAGACAAGACATGACATGACAGGACATGACGAGACAAAACAAGACAAGACATTTTTTTTAATTGTTTCTCAACTAATTAAGAAGAGAAGAGAAGATAAGACAAGACAAGACAAGACATGACAAGACAAAGCAAGACAAGACAAGACTAGACAAGACAAGACAAGACATTTATTTTATTTGTTTCTTAACTAATTAAGAAGAGAAGACAAGAGAATACAAGACAAGACAAGACAAGACAAAACAAGACAAGACAAGACAAGACAAGACAAGACATTTATTTTATTTGCTTCTAAACTAATTAAGAAGAGAAGACAAGACAAGACAAGACAAGACAAGACAAGACAAGACAAGACATGACATGACATGACAAGACAAGACAAGACAAGACAAGACATGACAAGACAAGACAAGACAAGACAAGACAAGACAAGACAAGACAAAACAAGACAAGACAAGACAAGACAAGACAAGACAAGACAAGACAAGACAAGACATGACAAGACAAAATAAGACAAGACAAGACAAGACAAGACAAGACATGACAAGACAAGACAAGACAAGACATGACAAGACAAAACAAGACAAGACAAGACAAGAAGAGACAAGACAAGACAAGACATGACAAGACAAGACAAGACAAGACAATTGTGTTTGATTTGTTTTTAAATTAATTAAGAAGAGAAGACAAGACAAGACAAGACAAGGCATGACAAGACAAAACAAGACAAGACAAGACAAGACAAGACAAGACAAGACAAGACAAGACATGACAAGACAAGACAAGACAAGACAAGACAAGACAAGACAAGACAAGACAAGACAAGACAAGACAAGACAAGACAAGACAAGACAAGACAAGACAAGACAAGACAAGACAAGACAAGACAAGACAAGACATGACAAGACAAAACAAGACAAGACAAGACAAGACATGACAAGACAAAACAAGACAAGACAAGACAAGACAAGAAAAGACAAGACAAGACAAGACAAGACAAGACAAGACAAGACAAGACAAGACAAGACAAGACAAGACATGACAAGACAAAACAAGACAAGACAAGACAAGACAAGAAAAGACAAGACAAGACAAAACAAGACATTTATTTTATTTGTTTCTAAACTAATTAAGAAGAGAAGACAAGACAAGACAAGACAAGACAAGACACGACAAGACAAGACATGACATGACAGGACATGACGAGACAAAACAAGACAAGACATTTTTTTTAATTGTTTCTCAACTAATTAAGAAGAGAAGAGAAGACAAGACAAGACAAGACAAGACATGACAAGACAAAGCAAGACAAGACAAGACTAGACAAGACAAGACAAGACATTTATTTTATTTGTTTCTTAACTAATTAAGAAGAGAAGACAAGAGAATACAAGACAAGACAAGACAAGACAAGACAAGACAAGACAAGACAAGACAAGACAAGACATTTATTTTATTTGCTTCTAAACTAATTAAGAAGAGAAGACAAGACAAGACAAGACATGACAAGACAAGACAAGACAAGACATGACATGACATGACAAGACAAGACAAGACAAGACATGACAAGACAAGACAAGACAAGACAAGACAAGACAAGACAAGACAAAACAAGACAAGACAAGACAAGACAAGACAAGACAAGACAAGACAAGACAAGACATGACAAGACAAAATAAGACAAGACAAGACAAGACAAGACAAGACATGACAAGACAAGACAAGACAAGGCATGATAAGACAAAACAAGACAAGACAAGACAAGAAGAGACAAGACAAGACAAGACATGACAAGACAAGACAAGACAAGACAATTGTGTTTGATTTGTTTTTAAATTAATTAAGAAGAGAAGACAAGACAAGACAAGACAAGGCATGACAAGACAAAACAAGACAAGACAAGACAAGACAAGACAAGACAAGACAAGACAAGACATGACAAGACAAGACAAGACAAGACAAGACAAGACAAGACAAGACAAGACAAGACAAGACAAGACAAGACAAGACAAGACAAGACAAGACAAGACAAGACAAAACAAGCCAAGACAAGACAAGACAAGACAAGACAAGACAAGACATGACAAGACAAAATAAGACAAGACAAGACAAGACAAGACAAGACAAGACATGACAAGACAAGACAAGACAAGACAAGACATGACAAGACAAAACAAGACAGGACAAGACAAGAAGAGACAAGACAAGACAAGACATGACAAGACAAGACAAGACAAGACAAGACAAGACAATTGTGTTTGATTTGTTTTTAAATTAATTAAGAAGAGAAGACAAGACAAGACACGACAAGACAAGACAAGACAAGACAAGACAAGACAAGACAAAACAAGACAAGACAAGACAAGACAAGACATGACAAAGCAAGACATGACAAAACAAGACCAGACAAGACAAGACAATTCTGTTTGATTTGTTTTTAAATTAATTAAGACGATGAGACAAGACAAGGCCAGACAGGAAAAGACAAGACAAGACAAGACAATTGTGTTTGATTTGTTTTTAAATTCATTAAGATGATAAGATGATTCTCTCTAATTAAGAAGAGAAGACAAGACAAAACAAGACAAGACAAGACAAGACAAGACAAGACAAGACAAGACAAGACAAGACAAGACAAGACAAGACAAGACAAGACAAGACAAGACAAGACAAGACAAGACAAGACAAGACAAGACAAGACAAGACAAGACAAGACAAGACAAGACAAGACAAGACATGACAAAACAAGACCAGACAAGACAAGACAAGACAAGACAATTCTGTTTGATTTGTTTTTAAATTAATTAAGACGATAAGACAAGACAAGGCCAGACAGGAAAAGACAAGACAAGACAAGACAATTGTGTTTGATTTGTTTTTAAATTAATTAAGATGATAAGATGATTCTCTCTAATTAAGAATAGAAGAGAAGACAAGACAAGACAAGACAAGACAAGACAAGACAAGACAAGACATGACAAGACAAAGCAAGACAAGACAAGACAAGACAAGACAAGACGTGACATGACAAGACAAGACAAGACAAGACAAGACAAGACATTACAAAACAAGACAAGACAAGACATTTATTTTATTTGTTTCTAAACTAATTAAGAAGAGAAGACAAGACAAGACAATACAAGACAAGACAAGACAAGACAAGACAAGACAAGACAAGACAAGACAAGACAAGACAAGACAAGACAAGACAAGACAAGACAAGACAAGACAAGACTAGACAAGACAAGACAAGACAAGACATTTTTTTTATTTGTTTCTAAACTAATTAAGAAGAGAAGACAAGACAAGACAATTGTGTTTGATTTGTTTTTAAATTTATTAAGATGATAAGATGATTCTCTCTAATTAAGAAGAGAAGACAAGACAAGACAAGACAAGACAAGACAAGACAAGACAAGACATGACAAGACAAGACAAGACAAGACAAGACAAGACAAGACAAGACAAGACAAGACAAGACAAGACAAGACAAGACAAGACAAGACAAGACAAGACAAGACAAGATAAGACAAGACAAGACAAGACAAGACAAGACAAGACAAGACAAGGCAAGACAAGACAAGACAAGACAAGACAAGACAAGGCAAGACAAGACAAGACAAGACAGGACAAGACAAGACAAGACAAGACAGGACAAGACAAGACAATTGTGTTTGATTTGTTTTTAAATTAATTAAGATGATAAGACAAAACAAGACAATACATGACATGACAGGACATGACGAGACAAAACAAGACAAGACATTTTTTTTATTTGTTTCTAAACTAATTAAGAAGAGAAGAGAAGAGAAGACAAGACAAGACAATACAAGACAAGACAAGACAAGACAAAGCAAGACAAGACAAGACAAGAAAAGATAAGACAAGTCAAGACAAGACATGACAAGACAAG
The DNA here is from genome assembly GCF_028554725.1 of Zeugodacus cucurbitae. Taxonomy (NCBI): domain Eukaryota; kingdom Metazoa; phylum Arthropoda; class Insecta; order Diptera; family Tephritidae; genus Zeugodacus; species Zeugodacus cucurbitae. The sequence continues at coordinate 8,579,908 of NC_071672.1, read as the reverse complement.
ACAAGACAAGACAAGACAAGACAAGACAAGACAAGACAAGACAAGACATTTATTTCATTTGTTTCTAAACTAATTAAGAAGAGTAGACAAGACAAGACAAGACAAGACAAGACAAGACAAGACAAGACAAGACAAGACAAGACAAGACAAGACATGACAAGACAAGACAAGACATTTATTTTATTTGTTTCTAAACTAATTAAGAAGTGAAGACAAGACAAGACAAGACAAGACAAGACAAGACAAGACAAGACAAGACAAGACAAGACAAGACAAGACAAGACAAGACAAGACAAGACAAGACAAGACAAGACAAGACATGACATGACAAGACAAGACAAGACAAGACAAGACAAGACAAGACAAGACAAGACAAGACAAGACAAGACAAGACAAGACAAGACAAGACAAGACAAGACATGACAAGACAAGACAAGACATTTATTTTATTTGTTTCTAAACTAATTAAGAAGAGAAGAGAAGACAAGACAAGACAAGACAAGACAAGACAAGACAAGACAAGACAAGACAAGACAAGACAAGACAAGACAAGACAAGACAAGACAAGACAAGACAAGACAAGACAAGACAAGACAAGACAAGACAAGACAAGACAAGACAAGACAAGACAAGACAAGACAAGACAAGACAAGACAAGACAAGACAAGACAAGACAAGACAAGACAAGACAAGACAAGACAAGACAAGACAAGACAAGACAAGACAAGACAAGACAAGACAAGACAAGACAAGACAAGACAAGACATGACAAGACTAGACAAGACAAGACAAGACAAGACAAGACATGACGTGACAAGACAAGACAAGACTAGACAAGACAAGACAAGACAAGACAAGTCAAGACAAGACATTTATTTTATTTGTTTCTAAACTAATTAAGAAGAGAAGACAAGACTAGACAAGACAAGACAAGACAAGACAAGACAAGACAAGACAAGACAAGACAAGACAAGACAAGACAAGACAAGACAAGACAAGACAAGACAAGAAAAGACAAGACAAGACAAGACAAGACAAGACATTTATTTTATTTGTTTCTAAACTAATTAAGAAGAGAAGACAAGACAAGACAAGATAAGACAAGACAAGACAAGACAAGACAAGACAAGACAAGACAAGACAAGACAAGACAAGACAAGACAAGACAAGACAAGACAAGACAAGACAAGACAAGACAAGACAAGACAAGACAAGACATTTATTTTATTTGTTTCTAAACTAATTAAGAAGAGAAGACAAGACAAGACAAGACAAGACAAGACAAGACAAGACAAGACAAGACAAGACAAGACAAGACAAGACAAGACAAGATAAGACAAGACAAGACAAGACAAGACAAGACAAGACAAGGCCAGGCAAGAAAAGACAGGACACGACAAGACAAGACAAAACAAGACAAGACAAGACAAGACAAGACAAGACAAGACAAGACAAGACAATACAAGACAAGACAAGACAATACAAGACAAGACAAGACAAGTCAAGACAAGGCCAGACAAGAAAAGACAAGACAAGACAAGACAAGACAAGACAAGACAAGACAAGACAAGACAAGACAAGACAAGACAAGACAAGACAAGACAAGACAAGACAAGACAAGACAAGACAAGACAAGACAAGACAAGACAAGACAAGACAAGACAAGGCAAGACAAGACAAGACTAGACTAGACAAGACATGGCAAGACAAGACAAGACATTTATTTTATTTGTTTCTAAACTAATTGAGAAGAGAAGACAAGACAAGACAAGACAAGACAAGACAATTGTGTTTGATTTGTTTTTAAATTAATTAAGATGATAAGACAAAACAAGACAAGACATGACATGACAGGACATGACAACACAAAACAAGACAAGACATTTTTTTTATGTGTTTCTAAACTAATTAAGAAGAGAAGACAAGACAAGACAAGACAAGACAAGACAAGTCAAGACAAGGCCAGACAAGAAAAGACAAGACACGACAAGACAAGACAAGACAAGACATTTATTTTATTTGTTTCTAAACTAATTAAGAAGAGAAGACAAGACAAGACAAGACAAGACAAGACAAGACAAGACAAGACAAGACAAGACAAGACAAGACAATTGTGTTTGATTTGTTTTTAAATTAATGAAGAAGAGAAGACAAGACAAGACAAGACAAGACATGACAAGACAAGACAAGACAAGACATGACAAGACAAGACAAGACAAGACAAGGCAAGACAAGACAAGACTAGACTAGACAAGAAGAGAAGACGAGACAAGACAAGACAAGACAAGGCATGACAAGACAAAACAAGACAAGACAAGACAAGACATGACAAGGCAAAACAAGACAAGACAAGACAAGACAAGACAAGACAAGACAAGACAAGACAAGACAAGACAAGACAATTGTGTTTGATTTGTTTTTAAATTAATGAAGAAGAGAAGACAAGACAAGACAAGACAAGACATGACAAGACAAGACAAGACAAGACATGACAAGACAAGACAAGACAAGACAAGACAAGACAAGACAAGACAAGACAAGACAAGACAAGACAAGACAAGACAAGACAAGACAAGACAAGACAAGACAAGACAAGACAAGACAAGACAAGACAAGACAAGACAAGACAAGACAAGACAAGACAAGACAAGACAAGACAAGACAAGACAAGACAAGACAAGACAAGACAAGACAAGACAAGGCAAGACAAGACAAGACTAGACTAGACAAGACATGGCAAGACAAGACAAGACATTTATTTTATTTGTTTCTAAACTAATTGAGAAGAGAAGACAAGACAAGACAAGACAAGACAAGACAATTGTGTTTGATTTGTTTTTAAATTAATTAAGATGATAAGACAAAACAAGACAAGACATGACATGACAGGACATGACAACACAAAACAAGACAAGACATTTTTTTTATGTGTTTCTAAACTAATTAAGAAGAGAAGACAAGACAAGACAAGACAAGACAAGACAAGTCAAGACAAGGCCAGACAAGAAAAGACAAGACACGACAAGACAAGACAAGACAAGACATTTATTTTATTTGTTTCTAAACTAATTAAGAAGAGAAGACAAGACAAGACAAGACAAGACAAGACAAGACAAGACAAGACAAGACAAGACAAGACAAGACAATTGTGTTTGATTTGTTTTTAAATTAATGAAGAAGAGAAGACAAGACAAGACAAGACAAGACATGACAAGACAAGACAAGACAAGACATGACAAGACAAGACAAGACAAGACAAGACAAGACAAGACAAGACAAGACAAGACAAGACAAGACAAGACAAGACAAGACAAGACAAGACAAGACAAGACAAGACAAGACAAGACAAGACAAGACAAGACAAGACAAGACAAGACAAGACAAGACAAGACAAGACAAGACAAGACAAGACAAGACAAGACAAGACAAGACAAGACAAGACAAGACAAGACAAGACAAGACAAGACAAGACAAGACAAGACAAGACAAGACAAGACAAGACAAGACAAGACAAGACAAGACAAAACAAGACTAGACAAGACTAGACAAGACAAGACAAGACAAGACAAGACAAGACAAGACAAGACAAGACAAGACAAGACAAGACAAGACAAGACAAAACAAAACAAGACTAGACAAGACTAGACAAGACAAGACAAGACAAGACAAGACAAGACAAGACAAGACAAGACAAGACAAGTCAAGACAAGGCAAGACAAGACAAAACAAGACAAGACAAGACATGAGAAGACATGACAAGACAAAACAAGACCAGACAAGACAAGACAAGACAAGACAAGACAAGACAAGACTAGACAAGACTAGACAAGACAAGACAAGAAAAGACAAGACAAGACAAGACAAGACAAGACAAGACAAGACAAGACAAGACAAGACAAGACAAGACAAGACAAGACAAGACAAGACAAGACAAGACAAGACAAGACAAGACAAGACAAGACAAGACAAGACAAGACAAGACTAGACAAGACTAGACAAGACTAGACAAGACTAGACAAGACAAGACAAGACAAGACAAGACAAGACAAGACAAGACAAGACAAGACAAGACAAGACAAGACAAGACAAGACAAGACAAGACAAGACAAGACAAGACAAGACAAGACAAGACAAGACAAGACAAGACAAGACAAGACAAGACAAGACAAGACAAGACAAGACAAGACAAGACAAGACAAGACAAGACAAAACAAGACAAGACAAGACATGAGAAGACATGACAAGACAAGACAAGACTAGACAAGACAAGACAAGACAAGACAAGACAAGACAAGACAAGACTAGACAAGACTAGACTAGACAAGACAAGACAAGACAAGACAAGACTAGACAAGACTAGACAAGACAAGACTAGACAAGACTAGACAAGACTAGACAAGACAAGACAAGACAAGACAAGACAAGACAAGACAAGACAAGACAAGACAAGACATGAGAAGACATGACAAGACTAGACAAGACTAGACAAGACTAGACAAGACAAGACAAGACAAGACCAGACAAGACAAGACAAGACAAGACAAGACAAGACAAGACAAAACAAGACAAGACAAGACAAGACAAAAAACACAACACAACTTGACATGACATGACATGACATGACATGACAAAACAAGACAAGACAAGACAAGGCAAGACAAGACAAGACAAGACAAGACAAGACATGAGAAGACATGACAAGACAAAACAAGACAAAACAAGACAAGACAAGACAAGACAAAACAACACAACACAACATGACGTGACATGGCATGCCATGACATGACAAAACAAGACAAGACAAGACAAAACAACACAACACAATATGACATGACATGACATGACATGAGAAGACAAGACAAGGCAGGACAAGACAAGACAAGACAAGACAAGACTAGACAAGACTAGACTAGACAAGACTAGACTAGACAAGACAAGACAAGACAAGACAAGACAAGACAAGACAAGACAAGACTAGGCAAGACTAGACAAGACAAGACTTGACAAGACAAGACAAGACAAGACAAGACAAGACAAGACAAGACAAGACAAGACATGACAAGACAAGACAAGACAAGGCAAGACAAGACAAGACTAGACTAGACAAGACATGGCAAGACAAGACAAGACATTTATTTTATTTGTTTCTAAACTAATTGAGAAGAGAAGACAAGACAAGACAAGACAAGACAAGACAATTGTGTTTGATTTGTTTTTAAATTAATTAAGATGATAAGACAAAACAAGACAAGACATGACATGACAGGACATGACAACACAAAACAAGACAAGACATTTTTTTTATGTGTTTCTAAACTAATTAAGAAGAGAAGACAAGACAAGACAAGACAAGACAAGACAAGTCAAGACAAGGCCAGACAAGAAAAGACAAGACACGACAAGACAAGACAAGACAAGACATTTATTTTATTTGTTTCTAAACTAATTAAGAAGAGAAGACAAGACAAGACAAGACAAGACAAGACAAGACAAGACAAGACAAGACAAGACAAAACAAGACAAGACATTTTTTTTATTTGTTTCTAAACTAATTAAGAAGAGAAGACGAGACAAGACAAGACAAGACAAGGCATGACAAGACAAAACAAGACAAGACAAGACAAGACATGACAAGGCAAAACAAGACAAGACAAGACAAGACAAGACAAGACAAGACAAGACAAGACAAGACATGACAAGACAAGACAAGACAAGACAAGACAAGACAAGACAAGACAATTGTGTTTGACTTGTTTTTAAATTAATGAAGAAGAGAAGACAAGACAAGACAAGACAAGACAAGACAAGACAAGACAAGACAAGACAAGACAAGACAAGACATGACAAGACAAGACAAGACAAGACAAGACAAGACAAGACAAGACAAGACAAGACAAGACATGACAAGACAAGACAAGACAAGACAAGACAAGACAAGACAAGACAATTGTGTTTGACTTGTTTTTAAATTAATGAAGAAGAGAAGACAAGACAAGACAAGACAAGACAAGACAAGACAAGACAAGACAAGACAAGACAAGACAAGACATGACAAGACAAGACAAGACAAGACAAGACAAGACAAGACAAGACAAGACAAGACAAGACAAGACAAGACAAGACAAGACAAGACAAGACAAGACAAGACAAGACAAGACAAGACAAGACAAGACAAGACAAGACAAGGCAAGACAAGACAAGACTAGACTAGACAAGACATGGCAAGACAAGACAAGACAAGACAAGACAAGACAAGACAAGACAAGACAAGACAAGACAAGACAAAACAAGACTAGACAAGACTAGACAAGACAAGACAAGACAAGACAAGACAAGACAAGACAAGACAAGACAAGACAAGACAAGACAAGACAAGACAAGACAAGACAAAACAAAACAAGACTAGACAAGACTAGACAAGACAAGACAAGACAAGACAAGACAAGACAAGACAAGACAAGACAAGACAAGTCAAGACAAGGCAAGACAAGACAAAACAAGACAAGACAAGACATGAGAAGACATGACAAGACAAAACAAGACCAGACAAGACAAGACAAGACAAGACAAGACAAGACAAGACAAGACAAGGCAAGACAAGACAAGACTAGACTAGACAAGACATGGCAAGACAAGACAAGACATTTATTTTATTTGTTTCTAAACTAATTGAGAAGAGAAGACAAGACAAGACAAGACAAGACAAGACAATTGTGTTTGATTTGTTTTTAAATTAATTAAGATGATAAGACAAAACAAGACAAGACATGACATGACAGGACATGACAACACAAAACAAGACAAGACATTTTTTTTATGTGTTTCTAAACTAATTAAGAAGAGAAGACAAGACAAGACAAGACAAGACAAGACAAGTCAAGACAAGGCCAGACAAGAAAAGACAAGACACGACAAGACAAGACAAGACAAGACATTTATTTTATTTGTTTCTAAACTAATTAAGAAGAGAAGACAAGACAAGACAAGACAAGACAAGACAAGACAAGACAAGACAAGACAAGACAAGACAATTGTGTTTGATTTGTTTTTAAATTAATGAAGAAGAGAAGACAAGACAAGACAAGACAAGACATGACAAGACAAGACAAGACAAGACATGACAAGACAAGACAAGACAAGACAAGACAAGACAAGACAAGACAAGACAAGACAAGACAAGACAAGACAAGACAAGACAAGACAAGACAAGACAAGACAAGACAAGACAAGACAAGACAAGACAAGACAAGACAAGACAAGACAAGACAAGACAAGACAAGACAAGACAAGACAAGACAAGACAAGACAAGACAAGACAAGACAAGACAAGACAAGACAAGACAAGACAAGACAAGACAAGACAAGACAAGACAAGACAAGACAAGACAAGACAAGACAAGACAAAACAAGACTAGACAAGACTAGACAAGACAAGACAAGACAAGACAAGACAAGACAAGACAAGACAAGACAAGACAAGACAAGACAAGACAAGACAAGACAAGACAAGACAAAACAAAACAAGACTAGACAAGACTAGACAAGACAAGACAAGACAAGACAAGACAAGACAAGACAAGACAAGACAAGACAAGACAAGTCAAGACAAGGCAAGACAAGACAAAACAAGACAAGACAAGACATGAGAAGACATGACAAGACAAAACAAGACCAGACAAGACAAGACAAGACAAGACAAGACAAGACTAGACAAGACTAGACAAGACAAGACAAGAAAAGACAAGACAAGACAAGACAAGACAAGACAAGACAAGACAAGACAAGACAAGACAAGACAAGACAAGACAAGACAAGACAAGACAAGACAAGACAAGACAAGACAAGACAAGACAAGACAAGACAAGACAAGACAAGACAAGACAAGACTAGACAAGACTAGACAAGACTAGACAAGACTAGACAAGACAAGACAAGACAAGACAAGACAAGACAAGACAAGACAAGACAAGACAAGACAAGACAAGACAAGACAAGACAAGACAAGACAAGACAAGACAAGACAAGACAAGACAAGACAAGACAAGACAAGACAAGACAAGACAAGACAAGACAAGACAAGACAAAACAAGACAAGACAAGACATGAGAAGACATGACAAGACAAGACAAGACTAGACAAGACAAGACAAGACAAGACAAGACAAGACAAGACAAGACTAGACAAGACTAGACTAGACAAGACAAGACAAGACAAGACAAGACTAGACAAGACTAGACAAGACAAGACTAGACAAGACTAGACAAGACTAGACAAGACAAGACAAGACAAGACAAGACAAGACAAGACAAGACAAGACAAGACAAGACATGAGAAGACATGACAAGACTAGACAAGACTAGACAAGACTAGACAAGACAAGACAAGACAAGACCAGACAAGACAAGACAAGACAAGACAAGACAAGACAAGACAAAACAAGACAAGACAAGACAAGACAAAAAACACAACACAACTTGACATGACATGACATGACATGACATGACAAAACAAGACAAGACAAGACAAGGCAAGACAAGACAAGACAAGACAAGACAAGACATGAGAAGACATGACAAGACAAAACAAGACAAAACAAGACAAGACAAGACAAGACAAAACAACACAACACAACATGACGTGACATGGCATGCCATGACATGACAAAACAAGACAAGACAAGACAAAACAACACAACACAATATGACATGACATGACATGACATGAGAAGACAAGACAAGGCAGGACAAGACAAGACAAGACAAGACAAGACTAGACAAGACTAGACTAGACAAGACTAGACTAGACAAGACAAGACAAGACAAGACAAGACAAGACAAGACAAGACAAGACTAGGCAAGACTAGACAAGACAAGACTTGACAAGACAAGACAAGACAAGACAAGACAAGACAAGACAAGACAAGACATGACAAGACAAGACAAGACAAGGCAAGACAAGACAAGACTAGACTAGACAAGACATGGCAAGACAAGACAAGACATTTATTTTATTTGTTTCTAAACTAATTGAGAAGAGAAGACAAGACAAGACAAGACAAGACAAGACAATTGTGTTTGATTTGTTTTTAAATTAATTAAGATGATAAGACAAAACAAGACAAGACATGACATGACAGGACATGACAACACAAAACAAGACAAGACATTTTTTTTATGTGTTTCTAAACTAATTAAGAAGAGAAGACAAGACAAGACAAGACAAGACAAGACAAGTCAAGACAAGGCCAGACAAGAAAAGACAAGACACGACAAGACAAGACAAGACAAGACATTTATTTTATTTGTTTCTAAACTAATTAAGAAGAGAAGACAAGACAAGACAAGACAAGACAAGACAAGACAAGACAAGACAAGACAAGACAAAACAAGACAAGACATTTTTTTTATTTGTTTCTAAACTAATTAAGAAGAGAAGACGAGACAAGACAAGACAAGACAAGGCATGACAAGACAAAACAAGACAAGACAAGACAAGACATGACAAGGCAAAACAAGACAAGACAAGACAAGACAAGACAAGACAAGACAAGACAAGACAAGACATGACAAGACAAGACAAGACAAGACAAGACAAGACAAGACAAGACAATTGTGTTTGATTTGTTTTTAAATTAATGAAGAAGAGAAGACAAGACAAGACAAGACAAGACAAGACAAGACAAGACAAGACAAGACAAGACAAGACAAGACATGACAAGACAAGACAAGACAAGACAAGACAAGACAAGACAAGACAAGACAAGACAAGACAAGACAAGACAAGACAAGACAAGACAAGACAAGACAAGACAAGACAAGACAAGACAAGACAAGACAAGACAAGACAAGGCAAGACAAGACAAGACTAGACTAGACAAGACATGGCAAGACAAGACAAGACATTTATTTTATTTGTTTCTAAACTAATTGAGAAGAGAAGACAAGACAAGACAAGACAAGACAAGACAATTGTGTTTGATTTGTTTTTAAATTAATTAAGATGATAAGACAAAACAAGACAAGACATGACATGACAGGACATGACAACACAAAACAAGACAAGACATTTTTTTTATGTGTTTCTAAACTAATTAAGAAGAGAAGACAAGACAAGACAAGACAAGGCCAGGCAAGAAAAGACAAGACAAGACAAGACAAGACAAGACAAGACAAGACAAGACAAGACAAGACAAGACAAGACAAGACAAGACAAGACAAGACAAGACAAGACAAGACAAGACAAGACAAGATAAGACAAGACAAGACAAGACAAGACAAGACAAGACAAGACAAGACAAGACAAGACAAGACAAGACAAGACATGACTAGACAAGACAAGACAAGACAAGACAAGACAAGACAAGACAAGACAAGACAAGACAAGACAAGACAAGACAAGACAAGACAATACAAGACAAGACAAGACAAGACAAGACAAGACAAGACAAGACAAGTCAAGACAAGGCCAGACAAGAAAAGACAAGACACGACAAGACAAGACAAGACATTTATTTTATTTGTTTCTAAACTAATTAAGAAGAGAAGAGAAGAGAAGAGAAGACAAGACAAGACAAGACAAGACAGAACAAGACAAGACAAGACAAAGCAAGACAAGACAAGACAAGACAAGACAAGACAAGACATGACAAGGCAAGACATGACAAAACAAGACCAGACAAGACAAGACAAGACAAGACAATTCTGTTTGATTTGTTTTTAAATTAATTAAGAAGAGAAGACAAGACAAGACAAGACAAGACAAGACAAGACAAGACAAGACAAGACAAGACAAGACAAGACAAGACAAGACAAAACAAGACAAGACAAGACAAGACAAGACAAGACAAGACTTGACAAGGCAAGACATGACAAAACAAGACCAGACAAGACAAGACAAGTCAAGACAATTCTGTTTGATTTGTTTTTAAATTAATTAAGACGATAAGACAAGACAAGGCCAGACAGGAAAAGACAAGAAAAGACAAAACAATTGTGTTTGATTTGTTTTGAAATTAATTAAGATGATAAGATGATTCTCTCTAATTAAGAAGAGAAGACAAGACAAGACAAGACAAGACAAGACAAGACAAGACAAGACAAGACAAGATATGACAAGACAAGACAAGACAAGACAAGACAAGACAAGACAAGACAAGACAAGACAAGACAAGACAAGACAAGACAAGACAAGACAAGACAAGACAAGAAAAGACAAGACAAGACAAGACAAGACAAGACAAGACAAGACAAGACAAGACAAGACAAGACAAGACAAGACAAGACAAGACAAGACAAGACAAGACCGGACAAGACAAGACAATTGTGTTTGATTTGTTTTTAAATTAATTAAGATGATAAGACAAAACAAGACAAGACATGACATGACAGGACATGACGAGACGAAACAAGACAAGACATTTTTTTTTATTTGTTTCTAAACTAGTTAAGAAGAGAAGAGAAGAGAAGACAAGACAAGACAAGACAAGACAGAACAAGACATGACAAGACAAAGCAAGACAAGACAAGACAAGACAAGACAAGACAAGACAAGACAAGACAAGACAAGACAAGACAAGACAAGACATGACAAGACAAGACAAGACAAGACAAGACAAGACAAGACAAGACAAGACAAGACAAGACAAGACAAGACAAGACAAAACTAGGCAAGACAAGACAAGACAAGACAAGACAAGACATGACAAGGCAAGACATGACAAAACAAGACCAGACAAGACAAGACAAGACAAGACAATTCTGTTTGATTTGTTTTTAAATTAATTAAGACGATAAGACAAGACAAGGCCAGACAGGAAAAGACAAGACAAGACAAGACAATTGTGTTTGATTTGTTTTTAAATTAATTAAGATGATAAGATGATTCTCTCTAATTAAGAAGAGAAGACAAGACAAGACAAGACAAGACAAGACAAGACATGACAAGACATGACAAGACAAGACAAGACAAGACAAGACAAGACAAGACAAGACAAGACAAGACAAGACAAGACAAGACAAGACAAGACAAAGCAAGACAAGACAAGACAAGACAAGACAAGACAAGACAAGACAAGACATGACAAGGCAAGACATGACAAAACAAGACCAGACAAGACAAGACAAGACAAGACAATTCTGTTTGATTTGTTTTTAAATTAATTAAGAAGAGAAGACAAGACAAGACAAGATAAGACAAGACAAGACAAGACAAGACAAGACAAGACAAGACAAGACAAGACAAGACAAGACAAGACAAGACAAGACAAGACAAGACAAGACAAGACAAGACAAGACATGACAAAACAAGACCAGACAAGACAAGACAAGACAATTCTGTTTGATTTGTTTTTAAATTAATTAAGACGATAAGACAAGACAAGACAAGACAATTGTGTTTGATTTGTTTTTAAATTAATTAAGATGATAAGATGATTCTCTCTAATTAAGAAGAGAAGACAAGACAAGACAAGACAAGACAAGACAAGACATGACAAGACATGACAAGACAAGACAAGACAAGACAAGACAAGACAAGACAAGACAAGACAAGACAAGACAAGACAAGACAAGACAAGACAAGACAAGACAAGACAAGACAAGACAAGACAAGACAAGACAAGACATGACAAGACAAAGCAAGACAAGACAAGACAAGACAAGACAAGAAAAGACAAGACAAGACAAGACAATTCTGTTTGATTTGTTTTTAAATTAATTAAGACGATAAGACAAGACAAGACAAGACAATTGTGTTTGATTTGTTTTTAAATTAATTAAGATGATAAGATGATTCTCTCTAATTAAGAAGAGAAGACAAGACAAAACAAGACAAGACAAGACAAGACAAGACAAGACAAGACAAGACAAGACAAGACAAGACAAGACAAGACAAGACAAGACAAGACAAGACAAGACAAGACAAGACAAGACAAGACCAGACAAGACAAGACAAGACAAGACAAGACAATACAAGACAAGACAAGACAAGGCAAGACATGACAAAACAAGACCAGACAAGACAAGACAAGACAAGACAATTTTGTTTGATTTGTTTTTAAATTAATTAAGACGATAAGACAAGACAAGGCCAGACAGGAAAAGACAAGACAAGACAAGACAATTGTGTTTGATTTGTTTTTAAATTAATTAAGATGATAAGATGATTCTCTCTAATTAAGAATAGAAGAGAAGACAAGACAAGACAAGACAAGACAAGACAAGACAAGACAAGACAAGACAAGACAAGACATGACAAGACAAAGCAAGACAAGACAAGACAAGACAAGACAAGACAAGACATGACATGACAAGACAAGACAAGACAAGACATTACAAAATAAGACAAGACAAGACATTTATTTTATTTGTTTCTAAACTAATTAAGAAGAGAAGACAAGACAAGACAATACAAGACAAGACAAGACAAGACAAGACAAGACAAGACAAGACAAGACAAGACAAGACAAGACAAGACAAGACAAGACAAGACAAGACAAGACAAGACAAGACAAGACAAGACAAGACAAGACAAGACAAGACAAGACAAGACAAGACAAGACTAGACAAGACAAGACAAGACAAGACATTTATTTTATTTGTTTCTAAACTAATTAAGAAGAGAAGAGAAGACAAGACCGGACAAGACAAGACAATTGTGTTTGATTTGTTTTTAAATTAATTAAGATGATAAGACAAAACAAGACAAGACATGACATGACAGGACATGACGAGACGAAACAAGACAAGACATTTTTTTTTATTTGTTTCTAAACTAGTTAAGAAGAGAAGAGAAGAGAAGACAAGACAAGACAAGACAAGACAGAACAAGACATGACAAGACAAAGCAAGACAAGACAAGACAAGACAAGACAAGACAAGACAAGACAAGACAAGACAAGACAAGACATGACAAGACAAGACAAGACAAGACAAGACAAGACAAGACAAGACAAGACAAGACAAGACAAGACAAGACAAGACAAGACAAGACAAGACAAGACAAGACAAGACAAGACAAGACAAGACAAGACAAGACAAGACAAGACAAGACAAGACAAGACAAGACAAGACAAGAGAAGACAAGACAAGACAAGACAAGACAAGACAAGACAAGACAAGACAAGACAAGACAAGACAAGACAAGACAAGACAAGACAAGACAAAACAAGACAAGACAAGACAAGACAAGACAAGACAAGACAAGACAAGACAAGACAAGACAAGACAAGACAAGACAAGACAAGACAAGGCAAGACAAGACAAGACAAGACAAGTCAAGACAAGACAAGACAAGACAAGACAAGACAAGACAAGACAAGACAAGACAAGACAAGACAAGACAAGACAAGACAAGACAAGACAAGACAAGACAAGACAAGACAAGACAAGACAAGACAAGACAAGACAAGACAAGACAAGACAAGACAAGACAAGACAAGACAAGACAAGACAAGACAAGACAAAACAAGACAAGACAAGACAAGACAAGACAAGACAAGACAAGACAAGACAAGACAAAACAAAACAAGACAAGACAAGACAATACAAGACAAGACAAGACAAGACAAGACAAGACAAGACAAGACAAGACAAGACAAGACAAGACAAGACAAAACAAGACAAGACAAGACAAGACAAGACAAGACAAGACAAGACAAGACAAGACAAGACAAGACAAGACAAGACAAGACAAGACAAGACAAGACAAGACAAGACAAGACAAGACAAGACAAGACAAGACAAGACAAGACAAGACAAGACAAGACAAGACAAGACAAGACAAGACAAGACAAGACAAGACAAGACAAGACAAGACAAGACAAGACAAGACAAGACAAGACAAGACAAGACAAGACAAGACAAGACAAGACAAGACAAGACAAGACAAGACAAGACAAGACTAGACAAGACAAGACAAGACAAGACAAGACAAGACAAGACAAGACAAAACAAGACAAGACAAGACAATACAAGACAAGACAAGACAAGACAAGACAAGACAAGACAAGACAAGACAAGACAAGACAAGACAAGACAAGACAAGACAAGACAAGACAAGACAAGACAAGACAAGACAAGACAAGACAAGACAAGACAAGACAAGACATGACAAGACAAGACAAGACTAGACAAGACAAGACAAGACAAGACAAGTCAAGACAAGACATTTATTTTATTTGTTTCTAAACTAATTAAGAAGAGAAGACAAGACTAGACAAGACAAGACAAGACAAGACAAGACAAGACAAGAGAAGACAAGACAAGACAAGACAAGAAAAGACAAGACAAGACAAGACAAGACAAGACAAGACAAGACAAGACAAGACAAGACAAGACATTTATTTTATTTGTTTCTAAACTAATTAAGAAGAGAAGACAAGACAAGACAAGATAAGACAAGACAAGACAAGACAAGACAAGACAAGACAAGACAAGACAAGACAAGACAAGACAAGACAAGACAAGACAAGACAAGACAAGACAAGACAAGACAAGACAAGACAAGACAAGACAAGACAAGACAAGACAAGACAAGACAAGACAAGACAAGACAAGACAAGACAAGACAAGACAAGACAAGACAAGACAAGACAAGACAAGACAAGACAAGACAAGACAAGACAAGACAAGACAAGACAAGACAATACAAGACAAGACAAGACAAGACAAGACAAGACAAGACAAGACAAGACAAGACAAGACAAGACAAGACAAGACATGACAAGACAAAACAAGACAAGACAAGACAAGACATGACAAGACAAAACAAGACAAGACAAGACAAGACAAGAAAAGACAAGACAAGACAAGACAAGACAAGACAAGACAAGACAAGACAAGACAAGACAAGACAAGACATGACAAGACAAAACAAGACAAGACAAGACAAGACAAGAAAAGACAAGACAAGACAAAACAAGACATTTATTTTATTTGTTTCTAAACTAATTAAGAAGAGAAGACAAGACAAGACAAGACAAGACAAGACACGACAAGACAAGACATGACATGACAGGACATGACGAGACAAAACAAGACAAGACATTTTTTTTAATTGTTTCTCAACTAATTAAGAAGAGAAGAGAAGATAAGACAAGACAAGACAAGACATGACAAGACAAAGCAAGACAAGACAAGACTAGACAAGACAAGACAAGACATTTATTTTATTTGTTTCTTAACTAATTAAGAAGAGAAGACAAGAGAATACAAGACAAGACAAGACAAGACAAGACAAGACAAGACAAGACATTTATTTTATTTGCTTCTAAACTAATTAAGAAGAGAAGACAAGACAAGACAAGACAAGACAAGACAAGACAAGACAAGACAAGACATGACATGACATGACAAGACAAGACAAGACAAGACAAGACATGACAAGACAAGACAAGACAAGACAAGACAAGACAAGACAAGACAAAACAAGACAAGACAAGACAAGACAAGACAAGACAAGACAAGACAAGACATGACAAGACAAAATAAGACAAGACAAGACAAGACAAGACAAGACATGACAAGACAAGACAAGACAAGACATGACAAGACAAAACAAGACAAGACAAGACAAGAAGAGACAAGACAAGACAAGACATGACAAGACAAGACAAGACAAGACAATTGTGTTTGATTTGTTTTTAAATTAATTAAGAAGAGAAGACAAGACAAGACAAGACAAGGCATGACAAGACAAAACAAGACAAGACAAGACAAGACAAGACAAGACAAGACAAGACAAGACATGACAAGACAAGACAAGACAAGACAAGACAAGACAAGACAAGACAAGACAAGACAAGACAAGACAAGACAAGACAAGACAAGACAAGACAAGACAAGACAAGACAAGACAAGACAAGACAAGACAAGACAAGACAAGACAAGACAAGACAAGACAAGACAAGACAATACAAGACAAGACAAGACAAGACAAGACAAGACAAGACAAGACAAGACAAGACAAGACATGACAAGACAAAACAAGACAAGACAAGACAAGACATGACAAGACAAAACAAGACAAGACAAGACAAGACAAGAAAAGACAAGACAAGACAAGACAAGACAAGACAAGACAAGACAAGACATGACAAGACAAAACAAGACAAGACAAGACAAGACAAGAAAAGACAAGACAAGACAAAACAAGACATTTATTTTATTTGTTTCTAAACTAATTAAGAAGAGAAGACAAGACAAGACAAGACAAGACAAGACACGACAAGACAAGACATGACATGACAGGACATGACGAGACAAAACAAGACAAGACATTTTTTTTAATTGTTTCTCAACTAATTAAGAAGAGAAGAGAAGACAAGACAAGACAAGACAAGACATGACAAGACAAAGCAAGACAAGACAAGACTAGACAAGACAAGACAAGACATTTATTTTATTTGTTTCTTAACTAATTAAGAAGAGAAGACAAGAGAATACAAGACAAGACAAGACAAGACAAGACAAGACAAGACAAGACAAGACATTTATTTTATTTGCTTCTAAACTAATTAAGAAGAGAAGACAAGACAAGACAAGACAAGACAAGACAAGACAAGACAAGACAAGACATGACATGACATGACAAGACAAGACAAGACAAGACAAGACATGACAAGACAAGACAAGACAAGACAAGACAAGACAAGACAAGACAAGACAAGACAAAACAAGACAAGACAAGACAAGACAAGACAAGACAAGACAAGACAAGACATGACAAGACAAAATAAGACAAGACAAGACAAGACAAGACAAGACATGACAAGACAAGACAAGACAAGACATGACAAGACAAAACAAGACAAGACAAGACAAGAAGAGACAAGACAAGACAAGACATGACAAGACAAGACAAGACAAGACAATTGTGTTTGATTTGTTTTTAAATTAATTAAGAAGAGAAGACAAGACAAGACAAGACAAGGCATGACAAGACAAAACAAGACAAGACAAGACAAGACAAGACAAGACAAGACAAGACAAGACATGACAAGACAAGACAAGACAAGACAAGACAAGACAAGACAAGACAAGACAAGACAAGACAAGACAAGACAAGACAAGACAAGACAAGACAAGACAAGACAAGACAAGACAAGACAAAACAAGACAAGACAAGACAAGACAAGACAAGACAAGACAAGACATGACAAGACAAAATAAGACAAGACAAGACAAGACAAGACAAGACAAGACATGACAAGACAAGACAAGACAAGACAAGACATGACAAGACAAAACAAGACAAGACAAGAAGAGACAAGACAAGACAAGACATGACAAGACAAGACAAGACAAGACAAGACAAGACAATTGTGTTTGATTTGTTTTTAAATTAATTAAGAAGAGAAGACAAGACAAGACACGACAAGACAAGACAAGACAAGACAAGACAAGACAAGACAAAACAACACAAGACAAGACAAGACAAGACAAGACATGACAAAGCAAGACATGACAAAACAAGACCAGACAAGACAAGACAATTCTGTTTGATTTGTTTTTAAATTAATTAAGACGATGAGACAAGACAAGGCCAGACAGGAAAAGACAAGACAAGACAAGACAATTGTGTTTGATTTGTTTTTAAATTCATTAAGATGATAAGATGATTCTCTCTAATTAAGAAGAGAAGACAAGACAAAACAAGACAAGACAAGACAAGACAAGACAAGACAAGACAAGACAAGACAAGACAAGACAAGACAAGACCAGACAAGACAAGACAAGACAAGACAAGACAAGACATGACAAAACAAGACCAGACAAGACAAGACAAGACAAGACAATTCTGTTTGATTTGTTTTTAAATTAATTAAGACGATAAGACAAGACAAGGCCAGACAGGAAAAGACAAGACAAGACAAGACAATTGTGTTTGATTTGTTTTTAAATTAATTAAGATGATAAGATGATTCTCTCTAATTAAGAATAGAAGAGAAGACAAGACAAGACAAGACAAGACAAGACAAGACAAGACAAGACAAGACAAGACATGACAAGACAAAGCAAGACAAGACAAGACAAGACAAGACAAGACGTGACATGACAAGACAAGACAAGACAAGACAAGACAAGACATTACAAAACAAGACAAGACAAGACATTTATTTTATTTGTTTCTAAACTAATTAAGAAGAGAAGACAAGACAAGGCCAGACAGGAAAAGACAAGACAAGACAAGACAATTGTGTTTGATTTGTTTTTAAATTAATTAAGAAGAGAAGACAAGACAAGACAAGACAAGGCATGACAAGACAAAACAAGACAAGACAAGACAAGACAAGACAAGACAAGACAAGACAAGACATGACAAGACAAGACAAGACAAGACAAGACAAGACAAGACAAGACAAGACAAGACAAGACAAGACAAGACAAGACAAGACAAGACAAGACAAGACAAGACAAGACAATACAAGACAAGACAAGACAAGACAAGACAAGACAAGACAAGACAAGACAAGACAAGACAAGACAAGACAAGACAAGACAAGACAAGACAAGACAAGACAAGACAAGACAAGACAAGACAAGACAAGACAAGACAAGACAAGACAAGACAAGACAAGACAAGACAAGACAAGACAAGACAAGACAAGACAAGACAAGACAAGACAAGACAAGACAAGACAAGACAAGGCAAGACAAGACAAGGCAAGACAAGACAAGACAAGACAAGACAAGACAAGACAAGACAAGACAAGTCAAGACAAGGCCAGACAAGACAAGTCAAGACAAGACAAGACAAGACAAGACAAGACAAGACAAGACAAGACAAGACAAGACAAGACAAGACAAGACAAGACATGACAAGACAAAACAAGACAAGACAAGACAAGACATGACAAGACAAAACAAGACAAGACAAGACAAGACAAGAAAAGACAAGACAAGACAAGACAAGACAAGACAAGACAAGACAAGACAAGACATGACAAGACAAAACAAGACAAGACAAGACAAGACAAGAAAAGACAAGACAAGACAAAACAAGACATTTATTTTATTTGTTTCTAAACTAATTAAGAAGAGAAGACAAGACAAGACAAGACAAGACAAGACACGACAAGACAAGACATGACATGACAGGACATGACGAGACAAAACAAGACAAGACATTTTTTTTAATTGTTTCTCAACTAATTAAGAAGAGAAGAGAAGATAAGACAAGACAAGACAAGACATGACAAGACAAAGCAAGACAAGACAAGACTAGACAAGACAAGACAAGACATTTATTTTATTTGTTTCTTAACTAATTAAGAAGAGAAGACAAGAGAATACAAGACAAGACAAGACAAGACAAGACAAGACAAGACAAGACATTTATTTTATTTGCTTCTAAACTAATTAAGAAGAGAAGACAAGACAAGACAAGACAAGACAAGACAAGACAAGACAAGACATGACATGACATGACAAGACAAGACAAGACAAGACAAGACATGACAAGACAAGACAAGACAAGACAAGACAAGACAAGACAAGACAAGACAAGACAAAACAAGACAAGACAAGACAAGACAAGACAAGACAAGACAAGACAAGACAAGACAAGACATGACAAGACAAAATAAGACAAGACAAGACAAGACAAGACAAGACATGACAAGACAAGACAAGACAAGACATGACAAGACAAAACAAGACAAGACAAGACAAGAAGAGACAAGACAAGACAAGACATGACAAGACAAGACAAGACAAGACAAGACAAGACAAGACAAGACAAGACAAGACAAGACAAGACAAGACAAGACAAGACAAGACAAGACAAGACAAGACAAGACAAGACAAGACAAGACAAGACAATACAAGACAAGACAAGACAAGACAAGACAAGACAAGACAAGACAAGACATGACAAGACAAAACAAGACAAGACAAGACAAGACATGACAAGACAAAACAAGACAAGACAAGACAAGACAAGAAAAGACAAGACAAGACAAGACAAGACAAGACAAGACAAGACAAGACAAGACAAGACAAGACATGACAAGACAAAACAAGACAAGACAAGACAAGACAAGAAAAGACAAGACAAGACAAAACAAGACATTTATTTTATTTGTTTCTAAACTAATTAAGAAGAGAAGACAAGACAAGACAAGACAAGACAAGACACGACAAGACAAGACATGACATGACAGGACATGACGAGACAAAACAAGACAAGACATTTTTTTTAATTGTTTCTCAACTAATTAAGAAGAGAAGAGAAGACAAGACAAGACAAGACAAGACATGACAAGACAAAGCAAGACAAGACAAGACTAGACAAGACAAGACAAGACATTTATTTTATTTGTTTCTTAACTAATTAAGAAGAGAAGACAAGAGAATACAAGACAAGACAAGACAAGACAAGACAAGACAAGACAAGACAAGACAAGACATTTATTTTATTTGCTTCTAAACTAATTAAGAAGAGAAGACAAGACAAGACAAGACAAGACAAGACAAGACAAGACAAGACATGACATGACATGACAAGACAAGACAAGACAAGACATGACAAGACAAGACAAGACAAGACAAGACAAGACAAGACAAGACAAGACAAGACAAGACAAGACAAAACAAGACAAGACAAGACAAGACAAGACAAGACAAGACAAGACAAGACATGACAAGACAAAATAAGACAAGACAAGACAAGACAAGACAAGACATGACAAGACAAGACAAGACAAGACAATTGTGCTTGATTTGTTTTTAAATTAATTAAGAAGAGAAGACAAGACAAGACAAGACAAGGCATGACAAGACAAAACAAGACAAGACAAGACAAGACAAGACAAGACAAGACAAGACAAGACATGACAAGACAAGACAAGACAAGACAAGACAAGACAAGACAAGACAAGACAAGACAAGACAAGACAAGACAAGACAAGACAAGACAAGACAAGACAAGACAAGACAAGACAAGACAAGACAAGACAAAACAAGACAAGACAAGACAAGACAAGACAAGACAAGACAAGACAATACATGACAAGACAAAATAAGACAAGACAAGACAAGACAAGACAAGACAAGACATGACAAGACAAGACAAGACAAGACAAGACATCACAAGACAAAACAAGACAAGACAAGACAAGAAGAGACAAGACAAGACAAGACATGACAAGACAAGACAAGACAAGACAAGACAAGACAATTGTGTTTGATTTGTTTTTAAATTAATTAAGAAGAGAAGACAAGACAAGACACGACAAGACAAGACAAGACAAGACAAGACAAGACAAGACAAAACAAGACAAGACAAGACAAGACAAGACATGACAAAGCAAGACATGACAAAACAAGACCAGACAAGACAAGACAATTCTGTTTGATTTGTTTTTAAATTAATTAAGACGATGAGACAAGACAAGGCCAGACAGGAAAAGACAAGACAAGACAAGACAATTGTGTTTGATTTGTTTTTAAATTCATTAAGATGATAAGATGATTCTCTCTAATTAAGAAGAGAAGACAAGACAAAACAAGACAAGACAAGACAAGACAAAACAAGACAAGACAAGACATTTATTTTATTTGTTTCTTAACTAATTAAGAAGAGAAGACAAGACAAGGCCAGACAGGAAAAGACAAGACAAGACAAGACAATTGTGTTTGATTTGTTTTTAAATTAATTAAGAAGAGAAGACAAGACAAGACAAGACAAGGCATGACAAGACAAAACAAGACAAGACAAGACAAGACAAGACAAGACAAGACATGACAAGACAAGACAAGACAAGACAAGACAAGACAAGACAAGACAAGACAAGACAAGACAAGACAATACAAGACAAGACAAGACAAGACAAGACAAGACAAGACAAGACAAGACAAGACAAGACAAGACAAGACAAGACAAGACAAGACAAGACAAGACAAGACAAGACAAGACAAGACAAGACAAGACAAGACAAGACAAGACAAGACAAGACAAGACAAGACAAGACAAGACAAGGCAAGACAAGACAAGGCAAGACAAGACAAGACAAGACAAGACAAGACAAGACAAGACAAGTCAAGACAAGGCCAGACAAGACAAGTCAAGACAAGACAAGACAAGACAAGACAAGACAAGACAAGACAAGACATGACAAGACAAAACAAGACAAGACAAGACAAGACAAGACAAGACAAGACAAGACAAGACAAGACAAGACAAGACAAGACAAGACAAGACAAGACAAGACAAGACAAGACAAGACAAGACAAGACAAGACAAGACAAGACAAGACAAGACAAGACATGACAAGACAAAACAAGACAAGACAAGACAAGACAAGAAAAGACAAGACAAGACAAGTCAAGACAAGGCCAGACAAGACAAGACAAGACAAGACAAGACAAGACAAGACAAGACAAGTCAAGACAAGGCCAGACAAGACAAGACAAGACAAGACAAGACAAGACAAGACAAGACAAGACAAGACAAGACAAGACAAGACAAGACAAGACAAGACAAGACAAGACAAGACAAGACAAGACAAGACAAGGCCAGACAAGACAAGACAAGACAAGACAAGACAAGACATGACAAGACAAAACAAGACAAGACAAGACAAGACATGACAAGACAAAACAAGACAAGACAAGACAAGACAAGAAAAGACAAGACAAGACAAGACAAGACAAGACAAGACAAGACAAGACAAGACAAGACAAGACAAGACAAGACAAGACAAGACAAGGCCAGACAAGACAAGACAAGACAAGACAAGACAAGACAAGACAAGACAAGACAAGACAAGACAATTGTGTTTGATTTGTTTTTAAATTCATTAAGATGATAAGATGATTCTCTCTAATTAAGAAGAGAAGACAAGACAAGACAAGACAAGACAAGACAAGACAAGTCAAGACAAGGCCAGACAAGACAAGACAAGACAAGACAAGACAAGACAAGACAAGACAAGACAAGACAAGACAAGACAAGACAAGACAAGACAAGACAAGACAAGACAAGACAAGACAAGACAAGACAAGACAAGACAAGACAAGACAAGACAAGACAAGACAAGACAAGACAAGACAAGACAAGACAAGACAAGACAAGACAAGACAAGACAAGACAAGACAAGACAAGACAAGACAAGACAAGACAAGACAAGACAAGACAATACAAGACAAGACAAGACAAGACAAGACAAGACAAGACAAGACAAGACATGACAAGACAAAACAAGACAAGACAAGACAAGACATGACAAGACAAAACAAGACAAGACAAGACAAGACAAGAAAAGACAAGACAAGACAAGACAAGACAAGACAAGACAAGACAAGACAAGACAAGACAAGACATGACAAGACAAAACAAGACAAGACAAGACAAGACAAGAAAAGACAAGACAAGACAAAACAAGACATTTATTTTATTTGTTTCTAAACTAATTAAGAAGAGAAGACAAGACAAGACAAGACAAGACAAGACACGACAAGACAAGACATGACATGACAGGACATGACGAGACAAAACAAGACAAGACATTTTTTTTAATTGTTTCTCAACTAATTAAGAAGAGAAGAGAAGATAAGACAAGACAAGACAAGACATGACAAGACAAAGCAAGACAAGACAAGACTAGACAAGACAAGACAAGACATTTATTTTATTTGTTTCTTAACTAATTAAGAAGAGAAGACAAGAGAATACAAGACAAGACAAGACAAGACAAGACAAGACAAGACAAGACAAGACAAGACAAGACAAGACAAGACATTTATTTTATTTGCTTCTAAACTAATTAAGAAGAGAAGACAAGACAAGACAAGACAAGACAAGACAAGACAAGACAAGACATGACATGACATGACAAGACAAGACAAGACAAGACAAGACATGACAAGACAAGACAAGACAAGACAAGACAAGACAAGACAAGACAAAACAAGACAAGACAAGACAAGACAAGACAAGACAAGACAAGACAAGACAAGACAAGACATGACAAGACAAAATAAGACAAGACAAGACAAGACAAGACAAGACATGACAAGACAAGACAAGACAAGACATGACAAGACAAAACAAGACAAGATAAGACAAGAAGAGACAAGACAAGACAAGACATGACAAGACAAGACAATTGTGTTTGATTTGTTTTTAAATTAATTAAGAAGAGAAGACAAGACAAGACAAGACAAGGCATGACAAGACAAAACAAGACAAGACAAGACAAGACAAGACAAGACAAGACAAGACAAGACATGACAAGACAAGACAAGACAAGACAAGACAAGACAAGACAAGACAAGACAAGACAAGACAATACAAGACAAGACAAGACAAGACAAGACAAGACAAGACAAGACAAGACAAGACAAGACAAGACATGACAAGACAAAACAAGACAAGGCAAGACAAGACATGACAAGACAAAACAAGACAAGACAAGACAAGACAAGAAAAGACAAGACAAGACAAGACAAGACAAGACAAGACAAGACAAGACAAGACAAGACATGACAAGACAAAACAAGACAAGACAAGACAAGACAAGAAAAGACAAGACAAGACAAAACAAGACATTTATTTTATTTGTTTCTAAACTAATTAAGAAGAGAAGACAAGACAAGACAAGACACGACAAGACAAGACATGACATGACAGGACATGACGAGACAAAACAAGACAAGACATTTTTTTTAATTGTTTCTCAACTAATTAAGAAGAGAAGAGAAGACAAGACAAGACAAGACAAGACATGACAAGACAAAGCAAGACAAGACAAGACTAGACAAGACAAGACAAGACATTTATTTTATTTGTTTCTTAACTAATTAAGAAGAGAAGACAAGAGAATACAAGACAAGACAAGACAAGACAAGACAAGACAAGACAAGACAAGACAAGACAAGACAAGACATTTATTTTATTTGCTTCTAAACTAATTAAGAAGAGAAGACAAGACAAGACAAGACAAGACAAGACAAGACAAGACAAGACATGACATGACATGACAAGACAAGACAAGACAAGACATGACAAGACAAGACAAGACAAGACAAGACAAGACAAGACAAGACAAGACAAGACAAAACAAGACAAGACAAGACAAGACAAGACAAGACAAGACAAGACAAGACATGACAAGACAAAATAAGACAAGACAAGACAAGACAAGACAAGACATGACAAGACAAGACAAGACAAGACATGACAAGACAAAACAAGACAAGACAAGACAAGAAGAGACAAGACAAGACAAGACATGACAAGACAAGACAAGACAAGACAATTGTGTTTGATTTGTTTTTAAATTAATTAAGAAGGGAAGACAAGACAAGACAAGACAAGGCATGACAAGACAAAACAAGACAAGACAAGACAAGACAAGACAAGACAAGACAAGACAAGACATGACAAGACAAGACAAGACAAGACAAGACAAGACAAGACAAGACAAGACAAGACAAGACAAGACAAGACAAGACAAGACAAGACAAGACAAGACAAGACAAGACAAGACAAAACAAGACAAGACAAGACAAGACAAGACAAGACAAGACAAGACAAGACATGACAAGACAAAATAAGACAAGACAAGACAAGACAAGACAAGACAAGACATGACAAGACAAGACAAGACAAGACAAGACATGACAAGACAAAACAAGACAAGACAAGACAAGAAGAGACAAGACAAGACAAGACATGACAAGACAAGACAAGACAAGACAATTGTGTTTGATTTGTTTTTAAATTAATTAAGAAGAGAAGACAAGACAAGACAAGACAAGGCATGACAAGACAAAACAAGACAAGACAAGACAAGACAAGACAAGACAAGACAAGACAAGACAAGACATGACAAGACAAGACAAGACAAGACAAGACAAGACAAGACAAGACAAGACAAGACAAGACAATACAAGACAAGACAAGACAAGACAAGACAAGACAAGACAAGACAAGACAAGACAAGACAAGACATGACAAGACAAAACAAGACAAGGCAAGACAAGACATGACAAGACAAAACAAGACAAGACAAGACAAGACAAGAAAAGACAAGACAAGACAAGACAAGACAAGACAAGACAAGACAAGACAAGACAAGACATGACAAGACAAAACAAGACAAGACAAGACAAGACAAGAAAAGACAAGACAAGACAAAACAAGACATTTATTTTATTTGTTTCTAAACTAATTAAGAAGAGAAGACAAGACAAGACAAGACACGACAAGACAAGACATGACATGACAGGACATGACGAGACAAAACAAGACAAGACATTTTTTTTAATTGTTTCTCAACTAATTAAGAAGAGAAGAGAAGACAAGACAAGACAAGACAAGACATGACAAGACAAAGCAAGACAAGACAAGACTAGACAAGACAAGACAAGACATTTATTTTATTTGTTTCTTAACTAATTAAGAAGAGAAGACAAGAGAATACAAGACAAGACAAGACAAGACAAGACAAGACAAGACAAGACAAGACAAGACAAGACAAGACAAGACATTTATTTTATTTGCTTCTAAACTAATTAAGAAGAGAAGACAAGACAAGACAAGACAAGACAAGACAAGACAAGACATGACATGACATGACAAGACAAGACAAGACAAGACATGACAAGACAAGACAAGACAAGACAAGACAAGACAAGACAAGACAAGACAAGACAAGACAAAACAAGACAAGACAAGACAAGACAAGACAAGACAAGACAAGACAAGACATGACAAGACAAAATAAGACAAGACAAGACAAGACAAGACAAGACATGACAAGACAAGACAAGACAAGACATGACAAGACAAAACAAGACAAGACAAGACAAGAAGAGACAAGACAAGACAATTGTGTTTGATTTGTTTTTAAATTAATTAAGAAGGGAAGACAAGACAAGACAAGACAAGGCATGACAAGACAAAACAAGACAAGACAAGACAAGACAAGACAAGACAAGACAAGACAAGACATGACAAGACAAGACAAGACAAGACAAGACAAGACAAGACAAGACAAGACAAGACAAGACAAGACAAGACAAGACAAGACAAGACAAGACAAGACAAGACAAAACAAGACAAGACAAGACAAGACAAGACAAGACAAGACAAGACAAGACATGACAAGACAAAATAAGACAAGACAAGACAAGACAAGACAAGACAAGACATGACAAGACAAGACAAGACAAGACAAGACATGACAAGACAAAACAAGACAAGACAAGACAAGAAGAGACAAGACAAGACAAGACATGACAAGACAAGACAAGACAAGACAAGACAAGACAATTGTGTTTGATTTGTTTTTAAATTAATTAAGAAGAGAAGACAAGACAAGACACGACAAGACAAGACAAGACAAGACAAGACAAGACAAGACAAAACAAGACAAGACAAGACATGACAAAGCAAGACATGACAAAACAAGACCAGACAAGACAAGACAATTCTGTTTGATTTGTTTTTAAATTAATTAAGACGATGAGACAAGACAAGGCCAGACAGGAAAAGACAAGACAAGACAAGACAATTGTGTTTGATTTGTTTTTAAATTCATTAAGATGATAAGATGATTCTCTCTAATTAAGAAGAGAAGACAAGACAAAACAAGACAAGACAAGACAAGACAAAACAAGACAAGACAAGACATTTATTTTATTTGTTTCTAAACTAATTAAGAAGAGAAGACAAGACAAGGCCAGACAGGAAAAGACAAGACAAGACAAGACAATTGTGTTTGATTTGTTTTTAAATTAATTAAGAAGAGAAGACAAGACAAGACAAGACAAGGCATGACAAGACAAAACAAGACAAGACAAGACAAGACAAGACAAGACAAGACAAGACAAGACATGACAAGACAAGACAAGACAAGACAAGACAAGACAAGACAAGACAAGACAAGACAAGACAAGACAAGACAAGACAAGACAAGACAAGACAAGACAAGACAAGACAAGACAATACAAGACAAGACAAGACAAGACAAGACAAGACAAGACAAGACAAGACAAGACAAGACAAGACAAGACAAGACAAGACAAGACAAGACAAGACAAGACAAGACAAGACAAGACAAGACAAGACAAGACAAGACAAGACAAGGCAAGACAAGACAAGGCAAGACAAGACAAGACAAGACAAGACAAGACAAGACAAGACAAGTCAAGACAAGGCCAGACAAGACAAGTCAAGACAAGACAAGACAAGACAAGACAAGACAAGACAAGACAAGACAAGACAAGACAAGACAAGACAAGACAAGACAAGACAAGACAAGACAAGACAAGACAAGACAAGACAAGACAAGACAAGACAAGACAAGACAAGACAAGACAAGACAAGACAAGACAAGACAAGACAAGACAAGACAAGACAAGACAAGACAAGACAAGACAAGACAAGACAAGACAAGACAAGACAAGACAAGACAAGACAAGACAAGACAAGACAAGACAAGACAAGACAAGACAAGACAAGACAAGACAAGACAAGACAAGACAAGACAAGACAAGACAAGACAAGACAAGACAAGACAAGACAATACAAGACAAGACAAGACAAGACAAGACAAGACAAGACAAGACAAGACAAGACAAGACAAGACAAGACATGACAAGACAAAACAAGACAAGACAAGACAAGACATGACAAGACAAAACAAGACAAGACAAGACAAGACAAGAAAAGACAAGACAAGACAAGACAAGACAAGACAAGACAAGACAAGACAAGACAAGACAAGACAAGACAAGACAAGACATGACAAGACAAAACAAGACAAGACAAGACAAGACAAGAAAAGACAAGACAAGACAAAACAAGACATTTATTTTATTTGTTTCTAAACTAATTAAGAAGAGAAGACAAGACAAGACAAGACAAGACAAGACACGACAAGACAAGACATGACATGAAAGGACATGACGAGACAAAACAAGACAAGACATTTTTTTTAATTGTTTCTCAACTAATTAAGAAGAGAAGAGAAGATAAGACAAGACAAGACAAGACATGACAAGACAAAGCAAGACAAGACAAGACTAGACAAGACAAGACAAGACATTTATTTTATTTGTTTCTCAACTAATTAAGAAGAGAAGACAAGAGAATACAAGACAAGACAAGACAAGACAAAACAAGACAAGACAAGACAAGACAAGACAAGACATTTATTTTATTTGCTTCTAAACTAATTAAGAAGAGAAGACAAGACAAGACAAGACAAGACAAGACAATACAAGACAAGACATGACATGGCATGACAAGACAAGACAAGACAAGACAAGACATGACAAGACAAGACAAGACAAGACAAGACAAGACAAGACAAGACAAGACAAGACAAAACAAGACAAGACAAGACAAGACAAGACAAGACAAGACAAGACAAGACAAGACATGACAAGACAAAATAAGACAAGACAAGACAAGACAAGACAAGACATGACAAGACAAGACAAGACAAGACATGACAAGACAAAACAAGACAAGACAAGACAAGAAGAGACAAGACAAGACAAGACATGACAAGACAAGACAAGACAAGACAATTGTGTTTGATTTGTTTTTAAATTAATTAAGAAGAGAAGACAAGACAAGACAAGACAAGGCATGACAAGACAAAACAAGACAAGACAAGACAAGACAAGACAAGACAAGACAAGACAAGACATGACAAGACAAGACAAGACAAGACAAGACAAGACAAGACAAGACAAGACAAGACAAGACAAGACAAGACAAAACAAGACAAGACAAGACATTTATTTTATTTGTTTCTAAACTAATTAAGAAGAGAAGACAAGACAAGGCCAGACAGGAAAAGACAAGACAAGACAAGACAATTGTGTTTGATTTGTTTTTAAATTAATTAAGAAGAGAAGACAAGACAAGACAAGACAAGGCATGACAAGACAAAACAAGACAAGACAAGACAAGACAAGACAAGACAAGACAAGACAAGACAAGACAAGACAAGACAAGACAAGACAAGACAAGACAAGACAAGACAAGACAAGACAAGACAATACAAGACAAGACAAGACAAGACAAGACAAGACAAGACAAGACAAGACAAGACAAGACAAGACAAGACAAGACAAGACAAGACAAGACAAGACAAGACAAGACAAGACAAGACAAGACAAGACAAGACAAGACAAGACAAGACAAGACAAGACAAGACAAGACAAGACAAGGCAAGACAAGACAAGGCAAGACAAGACAAGACAAGACAAGACAAGACAAGACAAGACAAGTCAAGACAAGGCCAGACAAGACAAGTCAAGACAAGACAAGACAAGACAAGACAAGACAAGACAAGACAAGACAAGACAAGACAAGACAAGACAAGACAAGACAAGACAAGACAAGACAAGACAAGACAAGACAAGACAAGACAAGACAAGACAAGACAAGACAAGACAAGACAAGACAAGACAAGACAAGACAAGACAAGACAAGACAAGACAAGACAAGACAAGACAAGACAAGACAAGACAAGACAAGACAAGACAAGACAAGACAAGACAAGACAAGACAAGACAAGACAAGACAAGACAAGACAAGACAAGACAAGACAAGACAAGACAAGACAAGACAAGACAAGACAAGACAAGACAAGACAAGACAAGACAAGACAAGACAAGACAAGACAAGACAATACAAGACAAGACAAGACAAGACAAGACAAGACAAGACAAGACAAGACAAGACAAGACAAGACATGACAAGACAAAACAAGACAAGACAAGACAAGACATGACAAGACAAAACAAGACAAGACAAGACAAGACAAGAAAAGACAAGACAAGACAAGACAAGACAAGACAAGACAAGACAAGACAAGACAAGACATGACAAGACAAAACAAGACAAGACAAGAAAAGACAAGACAAGACAAAACAAGACATTTATTTTATTTGTTTCTAAACTAATTAAGAAGAGAAGACAAGACAAGACAAGACAAGACAAGACACGACAAGACAAGACAAGACATGACATGACAGGACATGACGAGACAAAACAAGACAAGACATTTTTTTTAATTGTTTCTCAACTAATTAAGAAGAGAAGAGAAGATAAGACAAGACAAGACAAGACATGACAAGACAAAGCAAGACAAGACAAGACTAGACAAGACAAGACAAGACATTTATTTTATTTGTTTCTTAACTAATTAAGAAGAGAAGACAAGAGAATACAAGACAAGACAAGACAAGACAAGACAAGACATTTATTTTATTTGCTTCTAAACTAATTAAGAAGAGAAGACAAGACAAGACAAGACAAGACAAGACAAGACAAGACAAGACATGACATGACATGACAAGACAAGACAAGACAAGACAAGACATGACAAGACAAGACAAGACAAGACAAGACAAGACAAGACAAGACAAGACAAAACAAGACAAGACAAGACAAGACAAGACAAGACAAGACAAGACAAGACAAGACAAGACAAGACATGACAAGACAAAATAAGACAAGACAAGACAAGACAAGACAAGACATGACAAGACAAGACAAGACAAGACATGACAAGACAAAACAAGACAAGACAAGACAAGAAGAGACAAGACAAGACAAGACATGACAAGACAAGACAATTGTGTTTGATTTGTTTTTAAATTAATTAAGAAGAGAAGACAAGACAAGACAAGACAAGGCATGACAAGACAAAACAAGACAAGACAAGACAAGACAAGACAAGACAAGACATGACAAGACAAGACAAGACAAGACAAGACAAGACAAGACAAGACAAGACAAGACAAGACAAGACAAGACAAGACAAGACAAGACAAGACAAGACAAGACAAGACAAGACAAGACAAGACAAGACAAGACAAGACAATACAAGACAAGACAAGACAAGACAAGACAAGACAAGACAAGACAAGACAAGACAAGACAAGACAAGACAAGACAAGACAAGACATGACAAGACAAAACAAGACAAGACAAGACAAGACAAGACAAGACAAGACAAGACAAGACATGACAAGACAAAACAAGACAAGACAAGACAAGACATGACAAGACAAAACAAGACAAGACAAGACAAGACAAGAAAAGACAAAACAAGACAAGACAAGACAAGACAAGACAAGACAAGACAAGACAAGACAAGACAAGACATGACATTTATTTTATTTGTTTCTAAACTAATTAAGAAGAGAAGACAAGACAAGACAAGACACGACAAGACAAGACATGACATGACAGGACATGACGAGACAAAACAAGACAAGACATTTTTTTTAATTGTTTCTCAACTAATTAAGAAGAGAAGAGAAGACAAGACAAGACAAGACAAGACATGACAAGACAAAGCAAGACAAGACAAGACTAGACAAGACAAGACAAGACATTTATTTTATTTGTTTCTTAACTAATTAAGAAGAGAAGACAAGAGAATACAAGACAAGACAAGACAAGACAAGACAAGACAAGACAAGACAAGACAAGACATTTATTTTATTTGCTTCTAAACTAATTAAGAAGAGAAGACAAGACAAGACAAGACAAGACAAGACAAGACAAGACAAGACATGACATGACATGACAAGACAAGACAAGACAAGACATGACAAGACAAGACAAGACAAGACAAGACAAGACAAGACAAGACAAGACAAGACAAAACAAGACAAGACAAGACAAGACAAGACAAGACAAGACAAGACAAGACATGACAAGACAAAATAAGACAAGACAAGACAAGACAAGACAAGACATGACAAGACAAGACAAGACAAGACATGACAAGACAAAACAAGACAAGACAAGACAAGAAGAGACAAGACAAGACAAGACATGACAAGACAAGACAAGACAAGACAATTGTGTTTGATTTGTTTTTAAATTAATTAAGAAGAGAAGACAAGACAAGACAAGGCATGACAAGACAAAACAAGACAAGACAAGACAAGACAAGACAAGACAAGACAAGACAAGACATGACAAGACAAGACAAGACAAGACAAGACAAGACAAGACAAGACAAGACAAGACAAGACAAGACAAGACAAGACAAGACAAGACAAGACAAGACAAAACAAGACAAGACAAGACAAGACAAGACAAGACAAGACATGACAAGACAAAATAAGACAAGACAAGACAAGACAAGACAAGACAAGACATGACAAGACAAGACAAGACAAGACAAGACATGACAAGACAAAACAAGACAAGACAAGACAAGAAGAGACAAGACAAGACAAGACAAGACATGACAAGACAAAACAAGACAAGACAAGACAAGACAATTGTGTTTGATTTGTTTTTAAATTAATTAAGAAGAGAAGACAAGACAAGACACGACAAGACAAGACAAGACAAGACAAGACAAGACAAAACAAGACAAGACAAGACAAGACAAGACATGACAAAGCAAGACATGACAAAACAAGACCAGACAAGACAAGACAATTCTGTTTGATTTGTTTTTAAATTAATTAAGACGATGAGACAAGACAAGGCCAGACAGGAAAAGACAAGACAAGACAAGACAATTGTGTTTGATTTGTTTTTAAATTCATTAAGATGATAAGATGATTCTCTCTAATTAAGAAGAGAAGACAAGACAAAACAAGACAAGACAAGACAAGACAAAACAAGACAAGACAAGACATTTATTTTATTTGTTTCTAAACTAATTAAGAAGAGAAGACAAGACAAGGCCAGACAGGAAAAGACAAGACAAGACAAGACAATTGTGTTTGATTTGTTTTTAAATTAATTAAGAAGAGAAGACAAGACAAGACAAGACAAGGCATGACAAGACAAAACAAGACAAGACAAGACAAGACAAGACAAGACAAGACAAGACATGACAAGACAAGACAAGACAAGACAAGACAAGACAAGACAAGACAAGACAAGACAAGACAAGACAAGACAAGACAAGACAAGACAAGACAAGACAAGACAAGGCAAGACAAGACAAGGCAAGACAAGACAAGACAAGACAAGACAAGACAAGACAAGACAAGTCAAGACAAGGCCAGACAAGACAAGTCAAGACAAGACAAGACAAGACAAGACAAGACAAGACAAGACAAGGCAAGACAAGACAAGGCAAGACAAGACAAGACAAGACAAGACAAGACAAGACAAGACAAGTCAAGACAAGGCCAGACAAGACAAGTCAAGACAAGACAAGACAAGACAAGACAAGACAAGACAAGACAAGACAAGACAAGACAAGACAAGACAAGACAAGACAAGACAAGACAAGACAAGACAAGACAAGACAAGACAAGACAAGACAAGTCAAGACAAGGCCAGACAAGACAAGTCAAGACAAGACAAGACAAGACAAGACAAGACAAGACAAGACAAGGCAAGACAAGACAAGGCAAGACAAGACAAGACAAGACAAGACAAGACAAGACAAGACAAGACAAGACAAGACAAGACAAGACAAGACAAGACAAGACAAGACAAGACAAGACAAGACAAGACAAGACAAGACATGACAAGACAAGACAAGACAAGACAAGACAAGACAAGACAAGACAAGACAAGACAAGACAAGTCAAGACAAGACAAGACAAGACAAGACAAGACAAGACAAGACAAGACAAGACAAGACAAGACAAGACAAGACAAGACAAGACAAGACAAGACAAGACAAGACAAGACAAGACAAGACAAGACAAGACAAGACAAGACAAGACAAGACAAGACAAGACAAGACAAGACAAGACAAGACAAGACAAGACAAGACAAGACAAGACAAGACAAGACAAGACAAGACAAGACAAGACAAGACAAGACAAGACAAGACAAGACAAGACCAGACAAGACAAGACAAGACAAGACAAGACATGACAAGACAAAACAAGACAAGACAAGACAAGACATGACAAGACAAAACAAGACAAGACAAGACAAGACAAGAAAAGACAAGACAAGACAAGACAAGACAAGACAAGACAAGACAAGACAAGACAAGACAAGACATGACAAGACAAAACAAGACAAGACAAGACAAGACAAGAAAAGACAAGACAAGACAAAACAAGACATTTATTTTATTTGTTTCTAAACTAATTAAGAAGAGAAGACAAGACAAGACAAGACAAGACAAGACACGACAAGACAAGACATGACATGACAGGACATGACGAGACAAAACAAGACAAGACATTTTTTTTAATTGTTTCTCAACTAATTAAGAAGAGAAGAGAAGACAAGACAAGACAAGACAAGACATGACAAGACAAAGCAAGACAAGACAAGACTAGACAAGACAAGACAAGACATTTATTTTATTTGTTTCTTAACTAATTAAGAAGAGAAGACAAGAGAATACAAGACAAGACAAGACAAGA
This sequence comes from Zeugodacus cucurbitae, assembly GCF_028554725.1. Classification (NCBI taxonomy): domain Eukaryota; kingdom Metazoa; phylum Arthropoda; class Insecta; order Diptera; family Tephritidae; genus Zeugodacus; species Zeugodacus cucurbitae. The sequence goes on along the minus strand of NC_071672.1, from coordinate 8,543,573 downwards.
CAAGACAAGACAAGACAAGACAAGACAAGACAAGACATTTATTTTATTTGCTTCTAAACTAATTAAGAAGAGAAGACAAGACAAGACAAGACAAGACAAGACAAGACAAGACAAGACATGACATGACATGACAAGACAAGACAAGACAAGACATGACAAGACAAGACAAGACAAGACAAGACAAGACAAGACAAGACAAAACAAGACAAGACAAGACAAGACAAGACAAGACAAGACAAGACAAGATAAGACATGACAAGACAAAATAAGACAAGACAAGACAAGACAAGACAAGACATGACAAGACAAGACAAGACAAGACATGATAAGACAAAACAAGACAAGACAAGACAAGAAGAGACAAGACAAGACAAGACATGACAAGACAAGACAAGACAAGACAATTGTGTTTGATTTGTTTTTAAATTAATTAAGAAGAGAAGACAAGACAAGACAAGACAAGGCATGACAAGACAAAACAAGACAAGACAAGACAAGACAAGACAAGACAAGACAAGACAAGACATGACAAGACAAGACAAGACAAGACAAGACAAGACAAGACAAGACAAGACAAGACAAGACAAGACAAGACAAGACAAGACAAGACAAAACAAGACAAGACAAGACAAAACAAGCCAAGACAAGACAAGACAAGACAAGACAAGACAAGACATGACAAGACAAAATAAGACAAGACAAGACAAGACAAGACAAGACAAGACATGACAAGACAAGACAAGACAAGACAAGACATGACAAGACAAAACAAGACAAGACAAGACAAGAAGAGACAAGACAAGACAAGACATGACAAGACAAGACAAGACAAGACAAGACAAGACAATTGTGTTTGATTTGTTTTTAAATTAATTAAGAAGAGAAGACAAGACAAGACACGACAAGACAAGACAAGACAAGACAAGACAAGACAAGACAAAACAAGACAAGACAAGACAAGACAAGACATGACAAAGCAAGACATGACAAAACAAGACCAGACAAGACAAGACAATTCTGTTTGATTTGTTTTTAAATTAATTAAGACGATGAGACAAGACAAGGCCAGACAGGAAAAGACAAGACAAGACAAGACAATTGTGTTTGATTTGTTTTTAAATTCATTAAGATGATAAGATGATTCTCTCTAATTAAGAAGAGAAGACAAGACAAAACAAGACAAGACAAGACAAGACAAGACAAGACAAGTCAAGACAAGACAAGACAAGACAAGACAAGACAAGACAAGACAAGACAAGACAAGACAAGACAAGACAAGACAAGACAAGACAAGACAAGACAAGACAAGACAAGACAAGACAAGACAAGACAAGACAAGACAAGACAAGACAAGACAAGACAAGACAAGACAAGACAAGACAAGACAAGACAAGACAAGACAAGACAAGACATGACAAAACAAGACCAGACAAGACAAGACAAGACAAGACAATTCTGTTTGATTTGTTTTTAAATTAATTAAGACGATAAGACAAGACAAGGCCAGACAGGAAAAGACAAGACAAGACAAGACAATTGTGTTTGATTTGTTTTTAAATTAATTAAGATGATAAGATGATTCTCTCTAATTAAGAATAGAAGAGAAGACAAGACAAGACAAGACAAGACAAGACAAGACAAGACATGACAAGACAAAGCAAGACAAGACAAGACAAGACAAGACAAGACGTGACATGACAAGACAAGACAAGACAAGACAAGACAAGACATTACAAAACAAGACAAGACAAGACATTTATTTTATTTGTTTCTAAACTAATTAAGAAGAGAAGACAAGACAAGACAATACAAGACAAGACAAGACAAGACAAGACAAGACAAGACAAGACAAGACAAGACAAGACAAGACAAGACAAGACAAGACAAGACTAGACAAGACAAGACAAGACAAGACATTTTTTTTATTTGTTTCTAAACTAATTAAGAAGAGAAGACAAGACAAGACAATTGTGTTTGATTTGTTTTTAAATTTATTAAGATGATAAGATGATTCTCTCTAATTAAGAAGAGAAGACAAGACAAGACAAGACAAGACAAGACAAGACAAGACAAGACATGACAAGACAAGACAAGACAAGACAAGACAAGACAAGACAAGACAAGACAAGACAAGACAAGACAAGACAAGACAAGACAAGACAAGACAAGACAAGACAAGACAAGACAAGATAAGACAAGACAAGACAAGACAAGACAAGACAAGACAAGACAAGGCAAGACAAGACAAGACAAGACAAGACAAGACAAGGCAAGACAAGACAAGACAAGACAGGACAAGACAAGACAAGACAAGACAGGACAAGACAAGACAATTGTGTTTGATTTGTTTTTAAATTAATTAAGATGATAAGACAAAACAAGACAATACATGACATGACAGGACATGACGAGACAAAACAAGACAAGACATTTTTTTTATTTGTTTCTAAACTAATTAAGAAGAGAAGAGAAGAGAAGACAAGACAAGACAATACAAGACAAGACAAGACAAGACAAAGCAAGACAAGACAAGACAAGAAAAGATAAGACAAGTCAAGACAAGACATGACAAGACAAGACAAGACAAGACAAGACAAGACAAGACAAGACAAGACAAGACAAGACATTTATTTCATTTGTTTCTAAACTAATTAAGAAGAGTAGACAAGACAAGACAAGACAAGACAAGACAAGACAAGACAAGACAAGACAAGACAAGACATGACAAGACAAGACAAGACATTTATTTTATTTGTTTCTAAACTAATTAAGAAGTGAAGACAAGACAAGACAAGACAAGACAAGACAAGACAAGACAAGACAAGACAAGACAAGACAAGACAAGACAAGACAAGACAAGACAAGACAAGACAAGACAAGACAAGACATGACATGACAAGACAAGACAAGACAAGACAAGACAAGACAAGACAAGACAAGACAAGACAAGACAAGACAAGACAAGACAAGACAAGACAAGACAAGACATGACAAGACAAGACAAGACATTTATTTTATTTGTTTCTAAACTAATTAAGAAGAGAAGAGAAGACAAGACAAGACAAGACAAGACAAGACAAGACAAGACAAGACAAGACAAGACAAGACAAGACAAGACAAGACAAGACAAGACAAGACAAGACAAGACAAGACAAGACAAGACAAGACAAGACAAGACAAGACAAGACAAGACAAGACAAGACAAGACAAGACAAGACAAGACAAGACAAGACAAGACAAGACATGACAAGACTAGACAAGACAAGACAAGACAAGACAAGACAAGACATGACATGACAAGACAAGACAAGACTAGACAAGACAAGACAAGACAAGACAAGTCAAGACAAGACATTTATTTTATTTGTTTCTAAACTAATTAAGAAGAGAAGACAAGACTAGACAAGACAAGACAAGACAAGACAAGACAAGACAAGACAAGACAAGACAAGACAAGACAAGACAAGACAAGACAAGACAAGACAAGACAAGACAAGAAAAGACAAGACAAGACAAGACAAGACAAGACATTTATTTTATTTGTTTCTAAACTAATTAAGAAGAGAAGACAAGACAAGACAAGATAAGACAAGACAAGACAAGACAAGACAAGACAAGACAAGACAAGACAAGACAAGACAAGACAAGACAAGACAAGACAAGACAAGACAAGACAAGACAAGACAAGACAAGACAAGACAAGACAAGACAAGACAAGACAAGACAAGACAAGACAAGACAAGACAAGACAAGACAAGACAAGACATTTATTTTATTTGTTTCTAAACTAATTAAGAAGAGAAGACAAGACAAGACAAGACAAGACAAGACAAGACAAGACAAGACAAGACAAGACAAGACAAGACAAGACAAGACAAGACAAGATAAGACAAGACAAGACAAGACAAGACAAGACAAGTCAAGGCCAGGCAAGAAAAGACAGGACACGACAAGACAAGACAAAACAAGACAAGACAAGACAAGACAAGACAAGACAAGACAAGACAAGACAAGACAAGACAAGACAAGACAAGACAAGACAATACAAGACAAGACAAGACAATACAAGACAAGACAAGACAAGTCAAGACAAGGCCAGACAAGAAAAGACAAGACACGACAAGACAAGACAAGACAAGACAAGACAAGACAAGACAAGACAACACAAGTCAAGACAAGACAAGACAAGACAAAAGAAGACAAGACATTTATTTTATTTGTTTCTAAACTAATTAAGAAGAGAAGAGAAGAGAAGACAAGACAAGACAAGACAAGACAGAACAAGACATGACAAGACAAAGCAAGACAAGACAAGACAAGACAAGACAAGACAAGACAAGACAAGACAAGACATGACAAGGCAAGACATGACAAAACAAGACCAGACAAGACAAGACAAGACAAGACAATTCTGTTTGATTTGTTTTTAAATTAATTAAGAAGAGAAGACAAGACAAGACAAGACAAGACAAGACAAGACAAGACAAGACAAGACAAGACAAGACAAGACAAAACAAGACAAGACAAGACAAGACAAGACAAGACAAGACAAGACAAGACATGACAAGGCAAGACATGACAAAACAAGACCAGACAAGACAAGACAAGACAAGACAAGACAATTCTGTTTGATTTGTTTTTAAATTAATTAAGACGATAAGACAAGACAAGGATAGACAGGAAAAGACAAGAAAAGACAAGACAATTGTGTTTGATTTGTTTTGAAATTAATTAAGATGATAAGATGATTCTCTCTAATTAAGAAGAGAAGACAAGACAAGACAAGACAAGACAAGACAAGACAAGATATGACAAGACAAGACAAGACAAGACAAGACAAGACAAGACAAGACAAGACAAGACAAGACAAGACAAGACAAGACAAGACAAGACAAGACAAGACAAGACAAGACAAGACAAGACAAGACAAGACAAGACAAGACAAGACAAGACAAGACAAGACAAGACCGGACAAGACAAGACAATTGTGTTTGATTTGTTTTTAAATTAATTAAGATGATAAGACAAAACAAGACAAGACATGACATGACAGGACATGACGAGACGAAACAAGACAAGACATTTTTTTTTATTTGTTTCTAAACTAGTTAAGAAGAGAAGAGAAGAGAAGACAAGACAAGACAAGACAAGACAGAACAAGACATGACAAGACAAAGCAAGACAAGACAAGACAAGACAAGACAAGACAAGACAAGACAAGACAAGACAAGACAAGACATGACAAGACAAGACAAAACAAGACAAGGCAAGACAAGACAAGACAAGACAGGACAAGACAAGACAAGACAAGACAGGACAAGACAAGACAATTGTGTTTGATTTGTTTTTAAATTAATTAAGATGATAAGACAAAACAAGACAATACATGACATGACAGGACATGACGAGACAAAACAAGACAAGACATTTTTTTTATTTGTTTCTAAACTAATTAAGAAGAGAAGAGAAGAGAAGACAAGACAAGACAATACAAGACAAGACAAGACAAGACAAAGCAAGACAAGACAAGACAAGAAAAGATAAGACAAGTCAAGACAAGACAAGACAAGACAAGACAAGACAAGACAAGACAAGACAAGACAAGACAAGACAAGACAAGCCAAGACATTTATTTCATTTGTTTCTAAACTAATTAAGAAGAGTAGACAAGACAAGACAAGACAAGACAAGACATGACAAGACAAGACAAGACATTTATTTTATTTGTTTCTAAACTAATTAAGAAGTGAAGACAAGACAAGACAAGACAAGACAAGACAAGACAAGACAAGACAAGACAAGACAAGACAAGACAAGACAAGACAAGACAAGACAAGACAAGACAAGACAAGACAAGACAAGACATGACATGACAAGACAAGACAAGACAAGACAAGACAAGACAAGACAAGACAAGACAAGACAAGACAAGACAAGACAAGACAAGACAAGACATGACAAGAGAAGACAAGACATTTATTTCATTTGTTTCTAAACTAATTAAGAAGAGAAGAGAAGACAAGACAAGACAAGACAAGACAAGACAAGACAAGACAAGACAAGACAAGACAAGACAAGACAAGACAAGACAAGACAAGACAAGACAAGAGAAGACAAGACAATACAAGACAAGACAAGACAAGACAAGACAAGACAAGACAAGACAAGACAAGACAAGACAAGACAAGACAAGACAAGACAAGACAAGACAAGACAAGACAAGACAAGACAAGACAAGACAAGACAAGACAAGACAAGACAAGACATGACAAGACTAGACAAGACAAGACAAGACAAGACAAGACAAGACATGACATGACAAGACAAGACAAGACATGACAAGACTAGACAAGACAAGACAAGACAAGACAAGACATGACATGACAAGACAAGACATGACTAGACAAGACAAGTCAAGACAAGACATTTATTTTACAAGACAAGACAAGACAAGACAAGACATGACAAGACTAGACAAGACAAGACAAGACAAGACAAGACAAGACATGACATGACAAGACAAGACATGACTAGACAAGACAAGTCAAGACAAGACATTTATTTTATTTGTTTCTAAACTAATTAAGAAGAGAAGACAAGACTAGACAAGACAAGACAAGACAAGACAAGACAAGACAAGACAAGACAAGAAAAGACAAGACAAGACAAGACAAGACAAGACATTTATTTTATTTGTTTCTAAACTAATTAAGAAGAGAAGACAAGACAAGACAAGATAAGACAAGACAAGACAAGACAAGACAAGACAAGACAAGACAAGACAAGACAAGACAAGACAAGACAAGACAAGACAAGACAAGACAAGACAAGACAAGACAAGACAAGACAAGACAAGACAAGACAAGACAAGACAAGACAAGACATTTATTTTATTTGTTTCTAAACTAATTAAGAAGAGAAGACAAGACAAGACAAGACATTTATTTTATTTGTTTCTAAACTAATTAAGAAGAGAAGACAAGACAAGACAAGACAAGACAAGACAAGACAAGACAAGACAAGACAAGACAACACAAGTCAAGACAAGACAAGACAAGACAAAAGAAGACAAGACATTTATTTTATTTGTTTCTAAACTAATTAAGAAGAGAAGAGAAGAGAAGACAAGACAAGACAAGACAAGACAGAACAAGACATGACAAGACAAAGCAAGACAAGACAAGACAAGACAAGACAAAACAAGACATGACAAGGCAAGACATGACAAAACAAGACCAGACAAAACAAGACAAGACAAGACAATTCTGTTTGATTTGTTTTTAAATTAATTAAGAAGAGAAGACAAGACAAGACAAGACAAGACAAGACAAGACAAGACAAGACAAGACAAGACAAGACAAGACAAGACAAGACAAAACAAGACAAGACAAGACAAGACAAGACAAGACAAGACAAGACAAGACATGACAAGGCAAGACATGACAAAACAAGACCAGACAAGACAAGACAAGACAAGACAATTCTGTTTGATTTGTTTTTAAATTAATTAAGACGATAAGACAAGACAAGGATAGACAGGAAAAGACAAGAAAAGACAAGACAATTGTGTTTGATTTGTTTTGAAATTAATTAAGATGATAAGATGATTCTCTCTAATTAAGAAGAGAAGACAAGACAAGACAAGACAAGACAAGACAAGACAAGACAAGACAAGACAAGACAAGACAAGACAAGATATGACAAGACAAGACAAGTCAAGACAAGACAAGACAAGACAAGACAAGACAAGACAAGACAAGACAAGAAAAGACAAGACAAGACAAGACAAGACAAGACAAGACAAGACAAGACAAGACAAGACAAGACAAGACAAGACAAGACAAGACAAGACAAGACAAGACAAGACCGGACAAGACAAGACAATTGTGTTTGATTTGTTTTTAAATTAATTAAGATGATAAGACAAAACAAGACAAGACATGACATGACAGGACATGACGAGACGAAACAAGACAAGACATTTTTTTTTATTTGTTTCTAAACTAGTTAAGAAGAGAAGAGAAGAGAAGACAAGACAAGACAAGACAAGACAGAACAAGACATGACAAGACAAAGCAAGACAAGACAAGACAAGACAAGACAAGACAAGACAAGACAAGACAAGACAAGACAAGACAAGACAAGACATGACAAGACAAGACAAGACAAGACAAGACAAGACAAGACAAGACAAGACAAGACAAGACAAGACAAGACAAAACTAGGCAAGACAAGACAAGACAAGACAAGACAAGACAAGACATGACAAGGCAAGACATGACAAAACAAGACCAGACAAGACAAGACAAGACAAGACAATTCTGTTTGATTTGTTTTTAAATTAATTAAGACGATAAGACAAGACAAGGCCAGACAGGAAAAGACAAGACAAGACAAGACAATTGTGTTTGATTTGTTTTTAAATTAATTAAGATGATAAGATGATTCTCTCTAATTAAGAAGAGAAGACAAGACAAGACAAGACAAGACAAGACAAGACAAGACAAGACAAGACATGACAAGACAAGACAAGACAAGACAAGAAAAGACAAGACAAGACAAGACAAGACAAGACAAGACAAGACAAGACAAGACAAGACAAGACAAGACAAGACAAGACAAGACAAGACAAGACAAGACAAGACAAGACAAGACAAGACAAGACAAGACAAGACAAGACAAGACAAGACAAGACAAGACAAGACAAGACAAGACAAGACAAGACAAGACAAGACAAGACAAGACAAGACAAGACAAGACAAGGCAAGACAAGACAAGACAAGACAAGACAAGGCAAGACAAGACAAGACAAGACAGGACAAGACAAGACAAGACAAGACAGGACAAGACAAGACAATTGTGTTTGATTTGTTTTTAAATTAATTAAGATGATAAGACAAAACAAGACAAGACATGACATGACAGGACATGACGAGACAAAACAAGACAAGACATTTTTTTTATTTGTTTCTAAACTAATTAAGAAGAGAAGAGAAGAGAAGACAAGACAAGACAATACAAGACAAGACAAGACAAGACAAAGCAAGACAAGACAAGACAAGAAAAGATAAGACAAGTCAAGACAAGACATGACAAGACAAGACAAGACAAGACAAGACAAGACAAGACAAGACAAGACAAGACAAGACAAGACAAGACAAGACATTTATTTTATTTGTTTCTAAACTAATTAAGAAGAGTAGACAAGACAAGACAAGACAAGACAAGACATCACAAGACAAGACAAGACAAGACATTTATTTTATTTGTGTCTAAACTAATTAAGAAGTGAAGACAAGACAAGACAAGACAAGACAAGACAAGACAAGACAAGACAAGACAAGACAAGACAAGACAAGACAAGACAAGACAAGACAAGACAAGACAAGACAAGACAAGACAAGACAAGACATGACATGACAAGACAAGACAAGACAAGACAAGACAAGACAAGACAAGACAAGACAGAACAAGACATGACAAGACAAAGCAAGACAAGACAAGACAAGACAAGACAAGACAAGACAAGAAAAGACAAGACAAGACAAGACAAGACAAGACAAGACAAGACAAGACAAGACAAGACATTTATTTTATTTGTTTCTAAACTAATTAAGAAGAGAAGACAAGACAAGACAAGATAAGACAAGACAAGACAAGACAAGACAAGACAAGACAAGACAAGACAAGACAAGACAAGACAAGACTAGACAAGACAAGACATTTATTTTATTTGTTTCTAAACTAATTAAGAAGAGAAGACAAGACAAGACAAGACAAGACAAGACAAGACAAGACAAGACAAGACAAGACAAGACAAGACAAGACAAGATAAGACAAGACAAGACAAGACAAGACAAGACAAGACAAGGCCAGGCAAGAAAAGACAAGACACGACAAGACAAGACAAAACAAGACAAGACAAGACAAGACAAGACAAGACAAGACAAGACAAGACAAGACAAGACAAGACAAGACAAGACAATACAAGACAAGACAAGACAAGTCAAGACAAGGCCAGACAAGAAAAGACAAGACACGACAAGACAAGACAAGACAAGACAAGACAAGACAAGACAAGACAAGACAAGTCAAGACAAGACAAGACAAGACAAAAGAAGACAAGACATTTATTTTATTTGTTTCTAAACTAATTAAGAAGAGAAGACGAGACAAGACAAGACAAGACAAGGCATGACAAGACAAAACAAGACAAGACAAGACAAGACATGACAAGACAAAACAAGACAAGACAAGACAAGAAGAGACAAGACAAGACAAGACATGACAAGACAAGACAAGACAAGACAAGACAAGACAAGACAATTGTGTTTGATTTGTTTTTAAATTAATTAAGAAGAGAAGACAAGACAAGACACGACAAGACAAGACAAGACAAGACAAGACAAGACAAAACAAAACAAGACAAGACAAGACAAGACAAGACAAGACAAGACATGACAAAGCAAGACATGACAAAACAAGACCAGACAAGACAAGACAAGACAATTCTGTTTGATTTGTTTTTAAATTAATTAAGACGATGTGACAAGACAAGGCCAGACAGGAAAAGGCAAGACAAGACAAGACAATTGTGTTTGATTTGTTTTTAAATTCATTAAGATGATAAGATGATTCTCTCTAATTAAGAAGAGAAGACAAGACAAAACAAGACAAGACAAGACAAAACAAGACAAGACAAGACAAGACAAGACAAGACAAGACAAGACAAGACAAGACAAGACAAGACAAGACAAGACAAGACAAGACAAGACAAGACAAGACAAGACAATACAAGACAAGACAAGACAAGGCAAGACATGACAAAACAAGACCAGACAAGACAAGACAAGACAAGACAATTCTGTTTGATTTGTTTTTAAATTAATTAAGATGATAAGATGATTCTCTCTAATTAAGAATAGAAGAGAAGACAAGACAAGACAAGACAAGACAAGACAAGACAAGACATGACAAGACAAAGCAAGACAAGACAAGACAAGACAAGACAAGACATGACATGACAAGACAAGACAAGACAAGACATTACAAAACAAGACAAGACAAGACATTTATTTTATTTGTTTCTAAACTAATTAAGAAGAGAAGACAAGACAAGACAATACAAGACAAGACAAGACAAGACAAGACAAGACAAGACAAGACAAGACAAGACAAGACAAGACAAGACAAGACAAGACAAGACAAGACAAGACAAGACAAGACAAGACAAGACAAGACAAGACAAGACAAGACAAGACAAGACTAGACAAGACAAGACAAGACAAGACATTTATTTTATTTGTTTCTAAACTAATTAAGAAGAGAAGACAAGACAAGACAAGACAAGACAATTGTGTTTGATTTGTTTTTAAATTAATTACGATGATAAGACAAAACAAGACAAGACATGACATGACAGGACATGACAAGACAAAACAAGACAAGACATTTTTTTTATTTGTTTCTAAACTAATTAAGAAGAGAAGACAAGACAAGACAAGACAAGTCAAGACAAGGCCAGGCAAGAAAAGACAAGACACGACAAGACAAGACAAGACAAGACAAGACAAGACAAGACAAGACAAGACAAGACAAGACAAGACAAGACAAGACAAGACAAGACAAGACAAGACAAGACAAGACAAGACAAGACAAGACAAGACAAGACAAGACAAGACAAGACAAGACAAGACAAGACAAGACAAGACAAGACAAGACAAGACAAGACAAGACAAGACAAGACAAGACAAGACAAGACAAGACAAGACAAGACAAGACAAGACAAGACAAGACAAGACAAGACAAGACAAGACAAGACAAGACAAGACAAGACAAGACAAGACAAGGCAAGACAAGACAAGACAAGACAAGACAAGACAAGACAAGACAAGTCAAGACAAGGCCAGACAAGACAAGTCAAGACAAGACAAGACAAGACAAGACAAGACAAGACAAGACAAGACAAGACAAGACAAGACAAGACAAGACAAGACAAGACAAGACAAGACAAGACAAGACAAGACAAGACAAGACAAGACAAGACAAGACAAGACAAGACAAGACAAGACAAGACAAGACAAGACAAGACAAGACAAGACAAGACAAGACAAGACAAGACAAGACAAGACAAGACAAGACAAGACAAGACAAGACAAGACAAGACAAGACAAGACAAGACAAGACAAGACAAAACAAGACAAGACAAGACAAGACAAGACAAGACAAGACAAGACAAGACAAGACAAGTCAAGACAAGGCCAGACAAGACAAGTCAAGACAAGACAAGACAAGACAAGACAAGACAAGACAAGACAAGACAAGACAAGACAAGACAAGACAAGACAAGACAAGACAAGACAAGACAAGACAAGACAAGACAAGACAAGACAAGACAAGACAAGACAAGACAAGACAAGACAAGACAAGACAAGACAAGACAAGACAAGACAAGACAAGACAAGACAAGACAAGACAAGACAAAACAAGACAAGACAAGACAAGACAAGACAAGACAAGACAAGACAAGACAAGACAAGACAAGACAAGACAAGACAAGACAAAACAAGACAATACAAGACAAGACAAGACAAGACAAGACAAGACAAGACAAGACAAGACAAGACATGACAAGACAAGACAAGACAAGACAAGACAAGACATGACAAGACAAAACAAGACAAGACAAGACAAGACAAGACAAGACAAGACAAGACATTTATTTTGTTTGTTTCTAAACTAATTAAGAAGAGAAGACAAGACAAGACAAGACAAGACAAGACATGACATGACATGACAAGACAAGACAAGACAAGACAAGACAAGACATGACAAGACAAGACAAGACAAGACAAGACAAGACAAGACAAAACAAGACAAGACAAGACAAAACAAGACAAGACAAGACAAGACAAGACAAGACAAGACAAGACAAGACAAGACATGACAAGACAAGACATTTATTTTATTTGTTTCTAAACTAATTAAGAAGAGTAGACAAGACAAGACAAGACAAGACAAGACAAGACAAGACAAGACAAGACAAGACATGACAAGACAAGACAAGACAAGACAAGACATTTATTTTATTTGTTTCTAAACTAATTAAGAAGTGAAGACAAGACAAGACAAGACAAGACAAGACAAGACAAGACAAGACAAGACAAGACAAGACAAGACAAGACAAGACAAGACAAGACAAGACATGACATGACAAGACAAGACAAGACAAGACAAGACAAGACAAGACAAGACAAGACAAGACAAGACAAGACAAGACAAGACAAGACATTTATTTTATTTGTTTCTAAACTAATTAAGAAGAGAAGAGAAGACAAGACAAGACAAGACAAGACAAGACAAGACAAGACAAGACAAGACAAGACAAGACAAGACAAGACAAGACAAGACAAGACAAGACAAGACAAGACATGACAAGACTAGACAAGACAAGACAAGACAAGACAAGACAAGACAAGACAAGACATGACATGACAAGACAAGACAAGACTAGACAAGACAAGACAAGACAAGACAAGTCAAGACAAGACATTTATTTTATTTGTTTCTAAACTAATTAAGAAGAGAAGACAAGACTAGACAAGATAAGACAAGACAAGACAAGACAAGACAAGACAAGACAAGACAAGACAAGACAAGACAAGACAAGAAAAGACAAGACAAGACAAGACAAGACAAGACAATACATTTATTTTATTTGTTTCTAAACTAATTAAGAAGAGAAGAGAAGACAAGACAAGATAAGACAAGACAAGACAAGACAAGACAAGACAAGACAAGACAAGACAAGACAAGACAAGACAAGACAAGACAAGACAAGACAAGACAAGACAAGACAAGACAAGACAAGACATGACATGACAAGACAAGACAAGACAAGACAAGACAAGACAAGACAAGACAAGACAAGACAAGACAAGACAAGACAAGACAAGACAAGACAAGACAAGACAAGACATTTATTTTATTTGTTTCTAAACTAATTAAGAAGAGAAGACAAGACTAGACAAGATAAGACAAGACAAGACAAGACAAGACAAGACAAGACAAGACAAGACAAGACAAGACAAGACAAGACAAGACAAGACAAGAAAAGACAAGACAAGACAAGACAAGACAAGACAAGACATTTATTTTATTTGTTTCTAAACTAATTAAGAAGAGAAAAGAAGACAAGACAAGATAAGACAAGACAAGACAAGACAAGACAAGACAAGACAAGACAAGACAAGACAAGACAAGACAAGACAAGACAAGACAAGACAAGACAAGACAAGACAAGACAAGACAAGACAAGACAAGACAAGACAAGACAAGACAAGACAAGACAAGACAAGACAAGACAAGACAAGACAAGACAAGACAAGACATGACAAGACTAGACAAGACAAGACAAGACAAGACAAGACAAGACATGACATGACAAGACAAGACAAGACTAGACAAGACAAGACAAGACAAGACAAGACAAGTCAAGACAAGACATTTATTTTATTTGTTTCTAAACTAATTAAGAAGAGAAGACAAGACTAGACAAGATAAGACAAGACAAGACAAGACAAGACAAGACAAGACAAGACAAGACAAGACAAGACAAGACAAGACAAGACAAGACAAGACAAGACAAGACAAGACATTTATTTTATTTGTTTCTAAACTAATTAAGAAGAGAAAAGAAGACAAGACAAGATAAGACAAGACAAGACAAGACAAGACAAGACAAGACAAGACAAGACAAGACAAGACAAGACAAGACAAGACAAGACAAGACAAGACAAGACAAGACAAGACAAGACAAGACAAGACAAGACAAGACAAGACAAGACAAGACAAGACAAGACAAGACAAGACAAGACAAGACAAGACAAGACAAGACAAGACAAGACAAGACAAGACAAGACAAGACAAGACAAGACAAGACAAGACAAGACAAGACAAGACAAGACAAGACAAGACAAGACAAGGCAAGACAAGACAAGACAAGACAAGACAAGACAAGACAAGACAAGTCAAGACAAGGCCAGACAAGACAAGTCAAGACAAGACAAGACAAGACAAGACAAGACAAGACAAGACAAGACAAGACAAGACAAGACAAGACAAGACAAGACAAGACAAGACAAGACAAGACAAGACAAGACAAGACAAGACAAGACAAGACAAGACAAGACAAGACAAGACAAGACAAGACAAGACAAGACAAGACAAGACAAGACAAGACAAGACAAGACAAGACAAGACAAGACAAGACAAGACAAGACAAGACAAGACAAGACAAGACAAGACAAGACAAGACAAGACAAGACAAGACAAGACAAGACAAGACAAGACAAGACAAGACAAGACAAAACAAGACAAGACAAGACAAGACAAGACAAGACAAGACAAGACAAGACAAGACAAGACAAGACAAGACAAGACAAGACAAGACAAGACAAGACAAGACAAGACAAGACAAGACAAGACAAGACAAGACAAGACAAGACAAGACAAGACAAGACAAGACAAGACAAGACAAGACAAGACAAGACAAGACAAGACAAGACAAGACAAGACAAGACAAGACAAGACAAGACAAGACAAGACAAGATAAGACAAGACAAGACAAGACAAGACAAGACAAGACAAGACAAGACAAGACAAGACAAGACAAGACAAGACAAGGCAAGACAAGACAAGACAAGACAAGACAAGACAAGACAAGACAAGTCAAGACAAGGCCAGACAAGACAAGTCAAGACAAGACAAGACAAGACAAGACAAGACAAGACAAGACAAGACAAGACAAGACAAGACAAGACAAGACAAGACAAGACAAGACAAGACAAGACAAGACAAGACAAGACAAGACAAGACAAGACAAGACAAGACAAGACAAGACAAGACAAGACAAGACAAGACAAGACAAGACAAGACAAGACACGAAAAGACAAGACAAGATAAGACAAGACAAGACAAGACAAGACAAGACAAGACATGACAAGACAAAACAAGGCAAGACAAGACAAGACAAGAAAAGACAAGACAAGACAAAACAAGACATTTATTTTATTTGTTTCTAAACTAATTAAGAAGAGAAGACAAGACAAGACAAGACAAGACAAGACACGACAAGACAAGACATGACATGACAGGACATGACGAGACAAAACAAGACAAGACATTTTTTTTAATTGTTTCTCAACTAATTAAGAAGAGAAGAGAAGACAAGACAAGACAAGACAAGACATGACAAGACAAAGCAAGACAAGACAAGACTAGACAAGACAAGACAAGACATTTATTTTATTTGTTTCTTAACTAATTAAGAAGAGAAGACAAGAGAATACAAGACAAGACAAGACAAGACAAGACAAGACAAGACAAGACATGACAAGACAAGACAAGACAAGACAAGACAAGACAAGACAAGACAAGACAAGACAAGACATTTATTTTATTTGCTTCTAAACTAATTAAGAAGAGAAGACAAGACAAGACAAGACAAGACAAGACAAGACATGACATGACATGACAAGACAAGACAAGACAAGACAAGACATGACAAGACAAGACAAGACAAGACAAGACAAGACAAGACAAGACAAGACAAGACAAGACAAGACAAAACAAGACAAGACAAGACAAGACAAGACAAAGCAATATAAGGCAAAAAAAGACAAGACAAGACAAGACAAAACAAGACAAGACAAGACATTTATTTTATTTGCTTCTAAACTAATTAAGAAGAGAAGACAAGACAAGACAAGACAAGACAAGACAAGACAAGACAAGACAAGACAAGACAAGACAAGACAAGACAAGACAAGACAAGACAAGACATTTATTTTATTTGTTTCTAAACTAATTAAGAAGAGAAGACAAGACTAGACAAGATAAGACAAGACAAGACAAGACAAGACAAGACAAGACAAGACAAGACAAGACAAGACAAGACAAGACAAGACAAGACAAGACAAGAAAAGACAAGACAAGACAAGACAAGACAAGACATTTATTTTATTTGTTTCTAAACTAATTAAGAAGAGAAAAGAAGACAAGACAAGATAAGACAAGACAAGACAAGACAAGACAAGACAAGACAAGACAAGACAAGACAAGACGAGACAAGACAAGACAAGACAAGACAAGACAAGACAAGACAAGACAAGACAAGACAAGACAAGACAAGACAAGACAAGACAAGACAAGACAAGACAAGACAAGACAAGACAAGACAAGACAAGACAAGACAAGACAAGACAAGACAAGACAAGACAAGACAAGACAAGACAAGACAAGACATGACAAGACTAGACAAGACAAGACAAGACAAGACAAGACAAGACAAGACATGACATGACAAGACAAGACAAGACTAGACAAGACAAGACAAGACAAGACAAGTCAAGACAAGACATTTATTTTATTTGTTTCTAAACTAATTAAGAAGAGAAGACAAGACTAGACAAGATAAGACAAGACAAGACAAGACAAGACAAGACAAGACAAGACAAGACAAGACAAGACAAGACAAGAAAAGACAAGACAAGACAAGACAAGACAAGACAAGACAAGACAAGACATTTATTTTATTTGTTTCTAAACTAATTAAGAAGAGAAAAGAAGACAAGACAAGATAAGACAAGACAAGACAAGACAAGACAAGACAGACAAGACAAGACAAGACAAGACAAGACAAGACAAGACAAGACAAGACAAGACAAGACAAGACAAGACAAGACAAGACAAGACAAGACAAGACAAGACAAGACAAGACAAGACAAGACAAGACAAGACAAGACAAGACAAGACAAGACAAGACAAGACAAGACAAGACAAGACAAGACAAGACAAGACAAGACAAGACAAGACAAGACAAGACAAGACAAGACAAGACAAGACAAGACAAGACAAGACAAGACAAGACAAGACAAGACAAGACAAGACAAGACAAGACAGACAAGACAAGACAAGACAAGTCAAGACAAGACAAGTCAAGACAAGACAAGACAAGACAAGACAAGACAAGACAAGACAAGACAAGACAAGACAAGACAAGACAAGACAAGACAAGACAAGACAAGACAAGACAGACAAGACAAGACAAGACAAGACAAGACAAGACAAGACAAGACAAGACAAGACAAGACAAGACAAGACAAGACAAGACAAGACAAGACAAGACAAGACAAACAAGACAAGACAAGACAAGACAAGACAAGACAAGACAAGACAAGACAAGACAAGACAAGACAAGACAAGACAAGACAAGACAAGACAAGACAAGAGAAGACAAGACAAGACAAGACAAGACAAGACATGACAAGACAAGACTAGACAAGACAAGACAAGACAAGACAAGTCAAGACAAGACATTTATTTTATTTGTTTCTAAACTAATTAAGAAGAGAAGACAAGACTAGACAAGACAAGACAAGACAAGACAAGACAAGACAAGACAAGACAAGACAAGACAAGACAAGACAAGACAAGACATTTATTTTATTTGTTTCTAAACTAATTAAGAAGAGAAGACAAGACAAGACAAGATAAGACAAGACAAGACAAGACAAGACAAGACAAGACAAGACAAGACAAGACAAGACAAGACAAGACAAGACAAGACAAGACAAGACAAGACAAGACAAGACAAGACAAGACAAGACAAGACAAGACAAGACAAGACAAGACAAGACAAGACAAGACAAGACAAGACAAGACAAGACAAGACAAGACAAGACAAGACAAGACAAGACAAGACAAGACAAGACAAGACAAGACAAGACAAGACAAGACAAGACAAGACAAGGCAAGACAAGGCAAGACAAGACAAGACAAGACAAGACAAGACAAGACAAGTCAAGACAAGGCCAGACAAGACAAGTCAAGACAAGACAAGACAAGACAAGACAAGACAAGACAAGACAAGACAAGACAAGACAAGACAAGACAAGACAAGACAAGACAAGACAAGACAAGACAAGACAAGACAAGACAAGACAAGACAAGACAAGACAAGACAAGACAAGACAAGACAAGACAAGACAAGACAAGACACGAAAAGACAAGACAAGATAAGACAAGACAAGACAAGACAAGACAAGACAAGACAAGACATGACAAGACAAAACAAGGCAAGACAAGACAAGACAAGAAAAGACAAGACAAGACAAAACAAGACATTTATTTTATTTGTTTCTAAACTAATTAAGAAGAGAAGACAAGACAAGACAAGACACGACAAGACAAGACATGACATGACAGGACATGACGAGACAAAACAAGACAAGACATTTTTTTTAATTGTTTCTCAACTAATTAAGAAGAGAAGAGAAGACAAGACAAGACAAGACAAGACATGACAAGACAAAGCAAGACAAGACAAGACTAGACAAGACAAGACAAGACATTTATTTTATTTGTTTCTTAACTAATTAAGAAGAGAAGACAAGAGAATACAAGACAAGACAA
The DNA here is from genome assembly GCF_028554725.1 of Zeugodacus cucurbitae. Lineage (NCBI taxonomy): Eukaryota > Metazoa > Arthropoda > Insecta > Diptera > Tephritidae > Zeugodacus > Zeugodacus cucurbitae. Next base: position 8,524,100 of record NC_071672.1, on the reverse strand, counting down.
GACAAGACAAGACAAGACAAGACAAGACATGACAAGACAAGACAAGACAAGACAAGACAAGACAAGACAAGACAAGACAAGACATTTATTTTATTTGCTTCTAAACTAATTAAGAAGAGAAGACAAGACAAGACAAGACAAGACAAGACAAGACAAGACAAGACAAGACAAGACAAGACAAGAAGAGACAAGACAAGACAAGACATGACAAGACAAGACAAGACAAGACAAGACAAGACAATTGTGTTTGATTTGTTTTTAAATTAATTAAGAAGAGAAGACAAGACAAGACAAGACAAGACAAGACAAGGCATGACAAGACAAAACAAGACAAGATAAGACAAGACAGGACATGACAAGACAAAACAAGACAAGACAAGATAAGAAGAGACAAGACAAGACAAGATATGACAAGACAAGACAAGACAAGACAAGACAAGGCATGACAAGACAAAACAAGACAAGATAAGACAAGACAAGACATGACAAGACAAAACAAGACAAGACAAGATAAGAAGAGACAAGACAAGACAAGATATGACAAGACAAGACAAGACAAGACAAGACAAGACAAGACAAGACAAGACAAGACAAGACAAGACAATTGTGTTTGATTTGTTTTTAAATTAATTAAGAAGAGAAGACAAGACAAGACACGACAAGACAAGACAAGACAAGACAAGACAAGACAAGACAAAACAAGACAAGACAAGACAAGACAAGACATGACAAAGCAAGACATGACAAAACAAGACCAGACAAGACAAGACAAGACAATTCTGTTTGATTTGTTTTTAAATTAATTAAGACGATGAGACAAGACAAGGCCAGACAGGAAAAGACAAGACAAGACAAGACAATTGTGTTTGATTTGTTTTTAAATTCATTAAGATGATAAGATGATTCTCTCTAATTAAGAAGAGAAGACAAGACAAAACAAGACAAGACAAGACAAGACAAGACAAGACAAGACCAGACATGACAAGACAAGACAAGACATGACATGACAAAACAAGACCAGACAAGACAAGACAAGACAAGACAATTCTGTTTGATTTGTTTTTAAATTAATTAAGACGATAAGACAAGACAAGGCCAGACAGGAAAAGACAAGACAAGACAAGACAATTGTGTTTGATTTGTTTTTAAATTAATTAAGATGATAAGATGATTCTCTCTAATTAAGAATAGAAGAGAAGACAAGACAAGACAAGACAAGACAAGACAAGACAAGACATGACAAGACAAAGCAAGACAAGACAAGACAAGACAAGACAAGACGTGACATGACAAGACAAGACAAGACAAGACAAGACAAGACATTACAAAACAAGACAAGACAAGACATTTATTTTATTTGTTTCTAAACTAATTAAGAAGAGAAGAGAAGACAAGACAATACAAGACAAGACAAGACAAGACAAGACAAGACAAGACAAGACAAGACAAGACAAGACAAGACAAGACAAGACAAGACAAGACAAGACAAGACAAGACAAGACAAGACAAGACTAGACAAGACAAGACAAGACAAGACATTTATTTTATTTGTTTCTAAACTAATTAAGAAGAGAAGACAAGACAAGACAAGACAAGACAATTGTGTTTGATTTGTTTTTAAATTAATTACGATGATAAGACAAAACAAGACAAGACATGACATGACAGGACAAGACAAGACAAGACAAGACAAGACAAGACAAGACAAGACAAGACAAGACAAGACAAGACAAGACAAGACAAGACAAGACAAGACAAGACAAGACAAGACAAGACAAGACAAGACAAGACAAGACAAGACAAGACAAGACAAGACAAGACAAGACAAGACAAGACAAGACAAGACAAGACAAGACAAGACAAGACAAGACAAGACAAGACAAGACAAGACAAGACAAGACAAGACAAGACAAGACAAGACAGGACAAGACAATTGTGTTTGATTTGACAAGACAAGACAAGACAAGACAAGACAAGACAAGACAAGACAAGACAAGACAAGACAAGACAAGACAAGACAAGACAGGACAAGACAAGACAAGACAAGACAAGACAAGACAAGACAAGACAAGACAAGACAAGACAAGACAAGACAAGACAAGACAAGACAAGACAAGACAAGACAAGACAAGACAAGACAAGACAAGACAAGACAAGACAAGACAAGACAAGACAAGACAAGACAAGACAAGACAAGACAAGACAAGACAAGACAAGACAAGACAAGACAAGACAAGACAGGACAAGACAAGACAAGACAAGACAAGACAAGACAAGATAAGACAAGACAAGACAAGACAAGACAAGACAAGACAAGACAGGACAAGACAAGACAAGACAAGACAAGACAAGACAAGACAAGACAAGACAAGACAGGACAAGACAAGACAATTGTGTTTGATTTGACAAGACAAGACAAGACAAGACAAGACAAGACAAGACAAGACAAGACAAGACAAGACAAGACAAGACAGGACAAGACAAGACAAGACAAGACAAGACAAGACAAGACAAGACAAGACAAGACAAGACAAGACAAGACAAGACAAGACAAGACAAGACAAGACAAGACAAGACAAGACAAGACAAGACAAGACAAGACAAGACAGGACAAGACAATTGTGTTTGATTTGACAAGACAAGACAAGACAAGACAAGACAAGACAGGACAAGACAAGACAAGACAAGACAAGACAAGACAAGACAAGACAAGACAAGACAAGACAAGACAAGACAAGACAAGACAAGACAAGACAAGACAAGACAAGACAAGACAAGACAAGACAAGACAAGACAAGACAAGACAAGACAAGACAAGACAAGACAAGACAAGACAAGACAAGACAGGACAAGACAAGACAAGACAAGACAAGACAAGACAAGATAAGACAAGACAAGACAAGACAAGACAAGACAAGACAAGACAGGACAAGACAAGACAAGACAAGACAAGACAAGACAAGACAAGACAAGACAAGACAGGACAAGACAAGACAATTGTGTTTGATTTGACAAGACAAGACCAGACAAGACAAGACAAGACAAGACAAGACAAGACAAGACAAGACAAGACAAGACAAGACAGGACAAGACAAGACAAGACAAGACAAGACAAGACAAGACAAGACAAGACAAGACATGACATGACATGACATGACAAGACAAGACAAGACAAGACAAGACAAGACAAGACAAGACAAGACAAGACAAGACAAGACAAGACAAGACAAGACAAGACAAGACAAGACAAGACAAGACAAGACAAGACAAGACAAGACAAGACAAGACAAGACAAGACAAGACAAGACAAGACAAGGCAAGACAAGACAAGACAAGACAAGACAAGACAAGACAAGACAAGACAAGACAAGACAGGACAAGACAATTGTGTTTGATTTGACAAGACAAGACAAGACAAGACAAGACAAGACAAGACAAGACAAGACAAGACAAAACGAGACAAGACAAGACAATACAAGACAAGACAAGACAAGACAAGACAAGACAAGACAAGACAAGACAAGACAAGACAAGACAAGACAAGACAAGACAAGACAAGACAAGACAAGACAAGACAAGACAAGACAAGACATGACAAGACAAAACAAGACAAGACAAGACAAGAAAAGACAAGACAAGACAAGACAAGACAAGACAAGACAAGACAAGACAAGACAAGACATGACAAGACAAAACAAGACAAGACAAGACAAGACAAGAAAAGACAAGACAAGACAAGACAAGACAAGACAAGACAAGACAAGACAAGACATGACAAGACAAAACAAGACAAGACAAGACAAGACAAGAAAAGACAAGACAAGACAAAACAAGACATTTATTTTATTTGTTTCTAAACTAATTAAGAAGAGAAGACAAGACAAGACAAGACAAGACAAGACAAGACAAGACAAGACAAGACAAGACAAGACAAGACAAGACAAGACAAGACAAGACAAGACAAGACAAGACAAGACAAGACAAGACAAGACAAGACAAGACAGGACAAGACAATTGTGTTTGATTTGACAAGAGAATACAAGACAAGACAAGACAAGACAAGACAAGACATGACAAGACAAGACAAGAGAAGACAAGACAAGACAAGACAAGACAAGACAAGACATTTATTTTATTTGTTTCTAAACTAATTAAGAAGAGAAGACAAGACAAGACAAGACAAGACAAGACAAGACAAGACAAGACATGACATGACATGACAAGACAAGACAAGACAAGACAAGACATGACAAGACAAGACAAGACAAGACAAGACAAGACAAGACAAGACAAGACAAGACAAGACAAGACAAGACAAAACAAGACAAGACAAGACAAGACAAGACAAGACAAGACAAGACAAGACATGACAAGACAAAATAAGACAAGACAAGACAAGACAAGACAAGACAAGACATGACAAGACAAGACAAGACAAGACAATTGTGTTTGATTTGTTTTTAAATTAATTAAGAAGAGAAGACAAGACAAGACACGACAAGACAAGACAAGACAAGACAAGACAAGACAAGACAAGACAAGACAAGACAAGACAAGACAAGACAAGACAAGACAAGACATGACAAGACAAAATAAGACAAGACAAGACAAGACAAGACAAGACAAGACATGACAAGACAAGACAAGACAAGACAATTGTGTTTGATTTGTTTTTAAATTAATTAAGAAGAGAAGACATGACAAGACAAGACAAGACAAGACATGACAAGACAAGACAAGACAAGACAAGACAAGACATGACAAGACAATACAAGACAAGACAAGACAAGACAAGACAAGACAAGACAAGACAAGACAAGACAAGACATTTATTTTATATGTTTCTAAACTAATTAAGAAGATAAGACAAGACAAGACAAGACGAGACAAGACACGACAAGACAAGACAAGACAAGACAAGACAAGACAAGACAAGACAAGACAAGACAAGACAAGACAAGACAAGACAAGACAAGACGAGACAAGACACGACAAGACAAGACAAGACAAGACATGACAAGACAAGACAAGACAAGACAAGACAAGACATGACAAGACAATACAAGACAAGACAAGACAAGACAAGACAAGACAAGACAAGACAAGACAAGACAAGACATTTATTTTATATGTTTCTAAACTAATTAAGAAGATAAGACAAGACAAGACAAGACGAGACAAGACACGACAAGACAAGACAAGACAAGACAAGACAAGACAAGACAAGACGTGACATGACAAGACAAGACAAGACAAGACAAGACAAGACATTACAAAACAAGACAAGACAAGACATTTATTTTATTTGTTTCTAAACTAATTAAGAAGAGAAGACAAGACAAGACAATACAAGACAAGACAAGACAAGACAAGACAAGACAAGACAAGACAAGACAAGACAAGACAAGACAAGACAAGACAAGACAAGACAAGACAAGACAAGACAAGACAAGACAAGACATTTATTTTATTTGTTTCTAAACTAATTAAGAAGAGAAGACAAGACAAGACAAGACAAGACAAGACAAGACAATTGTGTTTGATTTGTTTTTAAATTAATTACGATGATAAGACAAAACAAGACAAGACATGACATGACAGGACAAGACAAGACAAGACAAGACAAGACAAGACAAGACAAGACAAGACAAGACAAGACAAGACAAGACAAGACAAGACAAGACAAGACAAGACAAGACAAGACAAGACAAGACAAGACAAGACAAGACAAGACAAGACAAGACAAGACAAGACAAGACAAGACAAGACAAGACAAGACAAGACAAGACAAGACAAGACAAGACATTTATTTTATTTGTTTCTAAACTAATTAAGAAGAGAAGACAAGACAAGACAAGACAAGACAAGACAAGACAATTGTGTTTGATTTGTTTTTAAATTAATTACGATGATAAGACAAAACAAGACAAGACATGACATGACAGGACAAGACAAGACAAGACAAGACAAGACAAGACAAGACAAGACAAGACAAGACAAGACAAGACAAGACAAGACAAGACAAGACAAGACAAGACAAGACAAGACAAGACAAGACAAGACAAGACAAGACAAGACAAGACAAGACAAGACAAGACAAGACAAGACAAGACAAGACAAGACAAGACAAGACAAGACAAGACAAGACAAGACAAGACAAGACAAGACAAGACAAGACAAGACAAGACAAGACAAGACAAGACAAGACAAGACAAGACAAGACAAGACAAGACAAGACAAGACAAGACAAGACAAGACAAGACAAGACAAGACAAGACAAGACAAGACAAGACAAGACAAGACAAGACAGGACAAGACAAGACAAGACAAGACAAGACAAGACAAGACAAGACAAGACAAGACATGACATGACAAGACAAGACAAGACAAGACAAGACAAGACAAGACAAGACAAGACAAGACAAGACAAGACAAGACAAGACAAGACATTTATTTTATTTGTTTCTAAACTAATTAAGAAGAGAAGACAAGACAAGACAAGACAAGACAAGACAAGACAAGACAAGACAAGACAAGACAAGACAAGACAAGACAAGACATGACATGACATGACAAGACAAGACAAGACAAGACAAGACATGACAAGACAAGACAAGACAAGACAAGACAAGACAAGACAAGACAAGACAAGACAAGACAAGACAAGACAAGACATGACAAGACAAGACAAGACAAGACAAGACAAGACAAGACATGACATGACATGACAAGACAAGACAAGACAAGACAAGACATGACAAAAAGACAAGACAAGACAAGACAAGACAAGAGACAAGACAAGACAAGACAAGACAAGACATGACAAGACAAGACAAGACAAGACAAGACAAGACAAGACAAGACAAGACAAGACAAAACAAGACAAGACAAGACAAGACAAGACAAGACAAGACAAGACAAGACATGACAAGACAAAATAAGACAAGACAAGACAAGACAAGACAAGACAAGACATGACAAGACAAGACAAGACAAGACAATTGTGTTTGATTTGTTTTTAAATTAATTAAGAAGAGAAGACAAGACAAGACACGACAAGACAAGACAAGACAAGACAAGACAAGACAAGACATGACATGACATGACAAGACAAGACAAGACAAGACAAGACATGACAAGACAAGACAAGACAAGACAAGACAAGACAAGACAAGACAAGACAAGACAAGACAAGACAAGACAAGACAAGACATGACAAGACAAAATAAGACAAGACAAGACAAGACAAGACAAGACAAGACATGACAAGACAAGACAAGACAAGACAATTGTGTTTGATTTGTTTTTAAATTAATTAAGAAGAGAAGACAAGACAAGACACGACAAGACAAGACAAGACAAGACAAGACAAAACAAGACAAGACAAGACAAGACAAGACATGACAAAGCAAGACATGACAAAACAAGACCAGACAAGACAAGACAAGACAATTCTGTTTGATTTGTTTTTAAATTAATTAAGACGATGAGACAAGACAAGGCCAGACAGGAAAAGACAAGACAAGACAAGACAATTCTGTTTGATTTGTTTTTAAATTAATTAAGACGATAAGACAAGACAAGGCCAGACAGGAAAAGACAAGACAAGACAAGACAATTGTGTTTGATTTGTTTTTAAATTAATTAAGATGATAAGATGATTCTCTCTAATTAAGAATAGAAGAGAAGACAAGACAAGACAAGACAAGACAAGACAAGACATGACAAGACAAAGCAAGACAAGACAAGACAAGACAAGACAAGACATTACAAAACAAGACAAGACAAGACATTTATTTTATTTGTTTCTAAACTAATTAAGAAGAGAAGACAAGACAAGACAAGACAAGACAAGACAAGACAAGACAAGACAAGACAAGACAAGACAAGACAAGACAAGACAAGACAAGACAAGACAAGACAAGACAAGACAAGACAAGACAAGACAAGACAAGACAAGACAAGACAAGACAAGACAAGACAAGACAAGACAAGACAAGACAAGACAAGACAAGACAAGACAAGACAAGACAAGACAAGACAAGACAAGACAAGACAAGACAAGACAAGACAAGACAAGACAAGACAATACAAGACAAGACAAGACAAGACAAGACGTGACATGACAAGACAAGACAAGACAAGACAAGACAAGACATTACAAAACAAGACAAGACAAGACATTTATTTTATTTGTTTCTAAACTAATTAAGAAGAGAAGACAAGACAAGACAATACAAGACAAGACAAGACAAGACAAGACAAGACAAGACAAGACAAGACAAGACAAGACAAGACAAGACAAGACAAGACAAGACAAGACAAGACAAGACAAGACAAGACAAGACAAGACTAGACAAGACAAGACAAGACATTTATTTTATTTGTTTCTAAACTAATTAAGAAGAGAAGACAAGACAAGACAAGACAAGACAAGACAAGACAATTGTGTTTGATTTGTTTTTAAATTAATTACGATGATAAGACAAAACAAGACAAGACATGACATGACAGGACAAGACAAGACAAGACAAGACAAGACAAGACAAGACAAGACAAGACAAGACAAGACAAGACAAGACAAGACAAGACAAGACAAGACAAGACAAGACAAGACAAGACAAGACAAGACAAGACAAGACAAGACAAGACAAGACAAGACAAGACAAGACAAGACAAGACAAGACAAGACAAGACAAGACAAGACAAGACAAGACAAGACAAGACAAGACAAGACAAGACAGGACAAGACAATTGTGTTTGATTTGACAAGACAAGACAAGACAAGACAAGACAAGACAAGACAAGACAAGACAAGACAAGTCAGGACAAGACAAGACAAAACAAGACAAGACAAGACAAGACAAGACAAGACAAGACAAGACAAGACAAGACAAGACAAGACAAGACAAGACAAGACAAGACAGGACAAGACAAGACAAGACAAGACAAGACAAGACAAGACAAGACAAGACAAGACATGACATGACAAGACAAGACAAGACAAGACAAGACAAGACAAGACAAGACAAGACAAGACAAGACAAGACATTTATTTTATTTGTTTCTAAACTAATTAAGAAGAGAAGACAAGACAAGACAAGACAAGACAAGACAAGACAAGACAAGACAAGACAAGACATGACATGACATGACAAGACAAGACAAGACAAGACAAGACATGACAAGACAAGACAAGACAAGACAAGACAAGACAAGACAAGACAAGACAAGACAAGACAAGACAAGACAAGACAAGACATGACAAGACAAGACAAGACAAGACAAGACAAGACAAGACATGACATGACATGACAAGACAAGACAAGACAAGACAAGACATGACAAGACAAGACAAGACAAGACAAGACATGACAAGACAAGACAAGACAAGACAATTGTGTTTGATTTGTTTTTAAATTAATTAAGAAGAGAAGACAAGACAAGACACGACAAGACAAGACAAGACAAGACAAGACAAGACAAGACATGACATGACATGACAAGACAAGACAAGACAAGACAAGACATGACAAGACAAGACAAGACAAGACAAGACAAGACAAGACAAGACAAGACAAGACAAGACAAGACAAGACAAGACAAGACAAGACAAGACAAGACAATACAAGACAAGACAAGACAAGACAAGACAAGACATGACATGACAAGACAAGACAAGACAAGACAAGACAAGACAAGACAAGACAATTGTGTTTGATTTGACAAGAGAATACAAGACAAGACAAGACAAGACAAGACAAGACAAGACAAGACATGACAAGACAAGACAAGACAAGACAAGACAAGACAAGACAAGACAAGACAAGACAAGACATTTATTTTATTTGTTTCTAAACTAATTAAGAAGAGAAGACAAGACAAGACAAGACAAGACAAGACAAGACATGACATGACATGACAAGACAAGACAAGACAAGACAAGACATGACAAGACAAGACAAGACAAGACAAGACAAGACAAGACAAGACAAGACAAGACAAGACAAGACAAGACAAGACAAGACATGACAAGACATGACAAGACAAGACAAGACAAGACAAGACAAGACAAGACAAGACATGACATGACAAGACAAGACAAGACAAGACAAGACATGACAAGACAAGACAAGACATGACATGACATGACAAGACAAGACAAGACAAGACAAGACATGACAAGACAAGACAAGACAAGACAATTGTGTTTGATTTGTTTTTAAATTAATTAAGAAGAGAAGACATGACAAGACAAAGCAAGACAAGACAAGACAAGACAAGACAAGACGTGACATGACAAGACAAGACAAGACAAGACAAGACAAGACAAGACAAGACAAGACAAGACAAGACAAGACAAGACAAGACAAGACAAGACAAGACAAGACGTGACATGACAAGACAAGACAAGACAAGACAAGACAAGACAAGACAAGACAAGACAAGACAAGACAAGACAAGACAAGACAAGACAAGACAAGACAAGACAAGACAAGACAAGACAAGACAAGACAAGACAAGACAAGACAAGGCAAGACAAGACAAGACAAGACAAGACAAGACAAGACAAGACAAGACAAGACAGGACAAGACAATTGTGTTTGATTTGACAAGACAAGACAAGACAAGACAAGACAAGACAAGACAAGACAAGACAAAACGAGACAAGACAAGACAATACAAGACAAGACAAGACAAGACAAGACAAGACAAGACAAGACAAGACAAGACAAGACAAGACAAGACAAGACAAGACAAGACAAGACAAGACAAGACATGACAAGACAAAACAAGACAAGACAAGACAAGAAAAGACAAGACAAGACAAGACAAGACAAGACAAGACAAGACAAGACAAGACAAGACATGACAAGACAAAACAAGACAAGACAAGACAAGACAAGAAAAGACAAGACAAGACAAGACAAGACAAGACAAGACAAGACAAGACAAGACATGACAAGACAAAACAAGACAAGACAAGACAAGACAAGAAAAGACAAGACAAGACAAAACAAGACATTTATTTTATTTGTTTCTAAACTAATTAAGAAGAGAAGACAAGACAAGACAAGACAAGACAAGACAAGACAAGACAAGACAAGACAAGACAAGACAAGACAAGACAAGACAAGACAAGACATCACAAGACAATTGTGTTTGATTTGACAAGAGAATACAAGACAAGACAAGACAAGACAAGACAAGACAAGACATGACAAGACAAGACAAGAGAAGACAAGACAAGACAAGACAAGACAAGACAAGACAAGACAAGACAAGACATTTATTTTATTTGTTTCTAAACTAATTAAGAAGAGAAGACAAGACAAGACAAGACAAGACAAGACAAGACAAGACAAGACAAGACATGACATGACATGACAAGACAAGACAAGACAAGACAAGACATGACAAGACAAGACAAGACAAGACAAGACAAGACAAGACAAGACAAGACAAGACAAGACAAGACAAAACAAGACAAGACAAGACAAGACAAGACAAGACAAGACAAGACAAGACATGACAAGACAAAATAAGACAAGACAAGACAAGACAAGACAAGACAAGACATGACAAGACAAGACAAGACAAGACAATTGTGTTTGATTTGTTTTTAAATTAATTAAGAAGAGAAGACAAGACAAGACACGACAAGACAAGACAAGACAAGACAAGACAAGACAAGACAAGACAAGACAAGACAAGACAAGACATGACAAGACAAAATAAGACAAGACAAGACAAGACAAGACAAGACAAGACATGACAAGACAAGACAAGACAAGACAATTGTGTTTGATTTGTTTTTAAATTAATTAAGAAGAGAAGACATGACAAGACAAAGCAAGACAAGACAAGACAAGACAAGACAAGACGTGACATGACAAGACAAGACAAGACAAGACAAGACAAGACATTACAAAACAAGACAAGACAAGACATTTATTTTATTTGTTTCTAAACTAATTAAGAAGAGAAGACAAGACAAGACAATACAAGACAAGACAAGACAAGACAAGACAAGACAAGACAAGACAAGACAAGACAAGACAAGACAAGACAAGACAAGACAAGACAAGACAAGACAAGACTAGACAAGACAAGACAAGACATTTATTTTATTTGTTTCTAAACTAATTAAGAAGAGAAGACAAGACAAGACAAGACAAGACAAGACAAGACAATTGTGTTTGATTTGTTTTTAAATTAATTACGATGATAAGACAAAACAAGACAAGACATGACATGACAGGACAAGACAAGACAAGACAAGACAAGACAAGACAAGACAAGACAAGACAAGACAAGACAAGACAAGACAAGACAAGACAGGACAAGACAATTGTGTTTGATTTGACAAGACAAGACAAGACAAGACAAGACAAGACAAGACAAGACAAGACAAAACGAGACAAGACAAGACAATACAAGACAAGACAAGACAAGACAAGACAAGACAAGACAAGACAAGACAAGACAAGACAAGACAAGACAAGACAAGACAAGACAAGACATGACAAGACAAAACAAGACAAGACAAGACAAGAAAAGACAAGACAAGACAAGACAAGACAAGACAAGACAAGACAAGACAAGACAAGACATGACAAGACAAAACAAGACAAGACAAGACAAGACAAGAAAAGACAAGACAAGACAAGACAAGACAAGACAAGACAAGACAAGACAAGACATGACAAGACAAAACAAGACAAGACAAGACAAGACAAGAAAAGACAAGACAAGACAAAACAAGACATTTATTTTATTTGTTTCTAAACTAATTAAGAAGAGAAGACAAGACAAGACAAGACAAGACAAGACAAGACAAGACAAGACAAGACAAGACAAGACAAGACAAGACAAGACAAGACATCACAAGACAATTGTGTTTGATTTGACAAGAGAATACAAGACAAGACAAGACAAGACAAGACAAGACAAGACATGACAAGACAAGACAAGAGAAGACAAGACAAGACAAGACAAGACAAGACAAGACAAGACAAGACAAGACATTTATTTTATTTGTTTCTAAACTAATTAAGAAGAGAAGACAAGACAAGACAAGACAAGACAAGACAAGACAAGACAAGACAAGACATGACATGACATGACAAGACAAGACAAGACAAGACAAGACATGACAAGACAAGACAAGACAAGACAAGACAAGACAAGACAAGACAAGACAAGACAAGACAAGACAAAACAAGACAAGACAAGACAAGACAAGACAAGACAAGACAAGACAAGACATGACAAGACAAAATAAGACAAGACAAGACAAGACAAGACAAGACAAGACATGACAAGACAAGACAAGACAAGACAATTGTGTTTGATTTGTTTTTAAATTAATTAAGAAGAGAAGACAAGACAAGACACGACAAGACAAGACAAGACAAGACAAGACAAGACAAGACAAGACAAGACAAGACAAGACAAGACATGACAAGACAAAATAAGACAAGACAAGACAAGACAAGACAAGACAAGACATGACAAGACAAGACAAGACAAGACAATTGTGTTTGATTTGTTTTTAAATTAATTAAGAAGAGAAGACATGACAAGACAAAGCAAGACAAGACAAGACAAGACAAGACAAGACGTGACATGACAAGACAAGACAAGACAAGACAAGACAAGACATTACAAAACAAGACAAGACAAGACATTTATTTTATTTGTTTCTAAACTAATTAAGAAGAGAAGACAAGACAAGACAATACAAGACAAGACAAGACAAGACAAGACAAGACAAGACAAGACAAGACAAGACAAGACAAGACAAGACAAGACAAGACAAGACAAGACAAGACAAGACTAGACAAGACAAGACAAGACATTTATTTTATTTGTTTCTAAACTAATTAAGAAGAGAAGACAAGACAAGACAAGACAAGACAAGACAAGACAATTGTGTTTGATTTGTTTTTAAATTAATTACGATGATAAGACAAAACAAGACAAGACATGACATGACAGGACAAGACAAGACAAGACAAGACAAGACAAGACAAGACAAGACAAGACAAGACAAGACAAGACAAGACAAGACAAGACAAGACAAGACAAGACAAGACAAGACAAGACAAGACAAGACAAGACAAGACAAGACAAGACAAGACAAGACAAGACAGGACAAGACAATTGTGTTTGATTTGACAAGACAAGACAAGACAAGACAAGACAAGACAAGACAAGACAAGACAAGACAAGACAAGACAAGACAAGACAGGACAAGACAAGACAAGACAAGACAAGACAAGACAAGACAAGACAAGACAAGACAAGACAAGACAAGACAAGACAAGACAAGACAAGACAAGACAGGACAAGACAAGACAAGACAAGACAAGACAAGACAAGACAAGACAAGACAAGACATGACATGACAAGACAAGACAAGACAAGACAAGACAAGACAAGACAAGACAAGACAAGACAAGACAAGACAAGACAAGACAAGACAAGACATTTATTTTATTTGTTTCTAAACTAATTAAGAAGAGAAGACAAGACAAGACAAGACAAGACAAGACAAGACAAGACAAGACAAGACAAGACATGACATGACATGACAAGACAAGACAAGACAAGACAAGACATGACAAGACAAGACAAGACAAGACAAGACAAGACAAGACAAGACAAGACAAGACAAGACAAGACAAGACAAGACAAGACAAGACATGACAAGACAAGACAAGACAAGACAAGACAAGACAAGACATGACATGACATGACAAGACAAGACAAGACAAGACAAGACATGACAAGACAAGACAAGACATGACATGACATGACAAGACAAGACAAGACAAGACAAGACATGACAAGACAAGACAAGACAAGACAAGACAAGACAAGACAAGACAAGACAAGACAAGACAAAACAAGACAAGACAAGACAAGACAAGACAAGACAAGACAAGACAAGACATGACAAGACAAAATAAGACAAGACAAGACAAGACAAGACAAGACAAGACATGACAAGACAAGACAAGACAAGACAATTGTGTTTGATTTGTTTTTAAATTAATTAAGAAGAGAAGACAAGACAAGACACGACAAGACAAGACAAGACAAGACAAGACAAGACAAGACATGACATGACATGACAAGACAAGACAAGACAAGACAAGACATGACAAGACAAGACAAGACAAGACAAGACAAGACAAGACAAGACAAGACAAGACAAGACAAGACAAGACATGACAAGACAAAATAAGACAAGACAAGACAAGACAAGACAAGACATGACAAGACAAGACAAGACAAGACAATTGTGTTTGATTTGTTTTTAAATTAATTAAGAAGAGAAGACAAGACAAGACACGACAAGACAAGACAAGACAAGACAAGACAAAACAAGACAAGACAAGACAAGACAAGACATGACAAAGCAAGACATGACAAAACAAGACCAGACAAGACAAGACAAGACAATTCTGTTTGATTTGTTTTTAAATTAATTAAGACGATGAGACAAGACAAGGCCAGACAGGAAAAGACAAGACAAGACAAGACAATTCTGTTTGATTTGTTTTTAAATTAATTAAGACGATAAGACAAGACAAGGCCAGACAGGAAAAGACAAGACAAGACAAGACAATTGTGTTTGATTTGTTTTTAAATTAATTAAGATGATAAGATGATTCTCTCTAATTAAGAATAGAAGAGAAGACAAGACAAGACAAGACAAGACAAGACAAGACAAGACAAGACAAGACAAGACAAGACAAGACATGACAAGACAAAGCAAGACAAGACAAGACAAGACAAGACAAGACATTACAAAACAAGACAAGACAAGACATTTATTTTATTTGTTTCTAAACTAATTAAGAAGAGAAGACAAGACAAGACAATACAAGACAAGACAAGACAAGACAAGACAAGACAAGACAAGACAAGACAAGACAAGACAAGACAAGACAAGACAAGACAAGACAAGACAAGACAAGACAAGACAAGACAAGACAAGACTAGACAAGACAAGACAAGACAAGACATTTATTTTATTTGTTTCTAAACTAATTAAGAAGAGAAGACAAGACAAGACAAGACAAGACAATTGTGTTTGATTTGTTTTTAAATTAATTACGATGATAAGACAAAACAAGACAAGACATGACATGACAGGACAAGACAAGACAAGACAAGACAAGACAAGACAAGACAAGACAAGACAAGACAAGACAAGACAAGACAAGACAAGACAAGACAAGACAAGACAAGACAAGACAAGACAAGACAAGACAAGACAAGACAAGACAAGACAAGACAAGACAAGACAAGACAAGACAAGACAAGACAAGACAAGACAAGACAAGACAAGACATGACATGACAAGACAAGACAAGACAAGACAAGACAAGACAAGACAAGACAAGACATGACAAGACAAGACAAGACAAGACAAGACAAGACAAGACAAGACAAGACAAGACAAGACAAGACAAGACAAGACAAGACAAGACAAGACATTTATTTTATTTGTTTCTAAACTAATTAAGAAGAGAAGACAAGACAAGACAAGACAAGACAAGACAAGACAAGACAAGACAAGACAAGACAAGACATGACATGACATGACAAGACAAGACAAGACAAGACAAGACATGACAAGACAAGACAAGACAAGACAAGACAAGACAAGACAAGACAAGACAAGACAAGACAAGACAAGACAAGACAAGACAAGACATGACAAGACAAGACAAGACAAGACAAGACAAGACAAGACATGACATGACATGACAAGACAAGACAAGACAAGACAAGACATGACAAGACAAGACAAGACATGACATGACATGACAAGACAAGACAAGACAAGACAAGACATGACAAGACAAGACAAGACAAGACAATTGTGTTTGATTTGTTTTTAAATTAATTAAGAAGAGAAGACATGACAAGACAAAGCAAGACAAGACAAGACAAGACAAGACAAGACGTGACATGACAAGACAAGACAAGACAAGACAAGACAAGACATTACAAAACAAGACAAGACAAGACATTTATTTTATTTGTTTCTAAACTAATTAAGAAGAGAAGACAAGACAAGACAATACAAGACAAGACAAGACAATACAAGACAAGACAAGACAAGACAAGACAAGACAAGACAAGACAAGACAAGACAAGACAAGACAAGACAAGACTAGACAAGACAAGACAAGACATTTATTTTATTTGTTTCTAAACTAATTAAGAAGAGAAGACAAGACAAGACAAGACAAGACAAGACAATTGTGTTTGATTTGTTTTTAAATTAATTACGATGATAAGACAAAACAAGACAAGACATGACATGACAGGACAAGACAAGACAAGACAAGACAAGACAAGACAAGACAAGACAAGACAAGACAAGACAAGACAAGACAAGACAAGACAAGACAAGACATGACATGACAAGACAAGACAAGACAAGACAAGACAAGACAAGACAAGACAATTGTGTTTGATTTGACAAGAGAATACAAGACAAGACAAGACAAGACAAGACAAGACAAGACAAGACATGACAAGACAAGACAAGACAAGACAAGACAAGACAAGACAAGACAAGACATTTATTTTATTTGTTTCTAAACTAATTAAGAAGAGAAGACAAGACAAGACAAGACAAGACAAGACATGACATGACATGACAAGACAAGACAAGACAAGACAAGACATGACAAGACAAGACAAGACAAGACAAGACAAGACAAGACAAGACAAGACAAGACAAGACAAGACAAGACAAGACAAGACAAGACATGACAAGACAAGACAAGACAAGACAAGACAAGACAAGACATGACATGACATGACAAGACAAGACAAGACAAGACAAGACATGACAAGACAAGACAAGACATGACATGACATGACAAGACAAGACAAGACAAGACAAGACATGACAAGACAAGACAAGACAAGACAATTGTGTTTGATTTGTTTTTAAATTAATTAAGAAGAGAAGACATGACAAGACAAAGCAAGACAAGACAAGACAAGACAAGACAAGACGTGACATGACAAGACAAGACAAGACAAGACAAGACAAGACATTACAAAACAAGACAAGACAAGACATTTATTTTATTTGTTTCTAAACTAATTAAGAAGAGAAGACAAGACAATACAATACAAGACAAGACAAGACAAGACAAGACAAGACAAGACAAGACAAGACAAGACAAGACAAGACAAGACAAGACAAGACAAGACAAGACAAGACAAGACAAGACAAGACAAGACAAGACTAGACAAGACAAGACAAGACATTTATTTTATTTGTTTCTAAACTAATTAAGAAGAGAAGACAAGACAAGACAAGACAAGACAAGACAATTGTGTTTGATTTGTTTTTAAATTAATTACGATGATAAGACAAAACAAGACAAGACATGACATGACAGGACAAGACAAGACAAGACAAGACAAGACAAGACAAGACAAGACAAGACAAGACAAGACAAGACAAGACAAGACAAGACAAGACAAGACAAGACAAGACAAGACAAGACAAGACAAGACAAGACAAGACAAGACAAGACAAGACAAGACAAGACAAGACAAGACAAGACAAGACAAGACAAGACAAGACAAGACAAGACAAGACAAGACAAGACAAGACAAGACAAGACAAGACAAGACAAGACAAGACAAGACAAGACAAGACAAGACAAGACAAGACAAGACAGGACAAGACAAGACAAGACAAGACAAGACAAGACAAGACAAGACAAGACAAGACAAGACAAGACAAGAAAAGACAAGACAAGACAAGACAAGACAAGACAGGACAAGACAAGACAAGACAAGACAAGACAAGAGAAGACAAGACAAGACAAGACATGACATGACAAGACAAGACAAGACAAGACAAGACAAGACAAGACAAGACAATTGTGTTTGATTTGACAAGAGAATACAAGACAAGACAAGACAAGACAAGACAAGACAAGACAAGACATGACAAGACAAGACAAGACAAGACAAGACAAGACAAGACAAGACAAGACAAGACAAGACAAGACATTTATTTTATTTGTTTCTAAACTAATTAAGAAGAGAAGACAAGACAAGACAAGACAAGACAAGACAAGACAAGACAAGACAAGACAAGACATGACATGACATGACAAGACAAGACAAGACAAGACAAGACATGACAAGACAAGACAAGACAAGACAAGACAAGACAAGACAAGACAAGACAAGACAAGACAAGACAAGACAAGACAAGACATGACAAGACAAGACAAGACAAGACAAGACAAGACAAGACATGACATGACATGACAAGACAAGACAAGACAAGACAAGACATGACAAGACAAGACAAGACATGACATGACATGACAAGACAAGACAAGACAAGACAAGACATGACAAGACAAGACAAGACAAGACAAGACAAGACAAGACAAGACAAGACAAGACAAAACAAGACAAGACAAGACAAGACAAGACAAGACAAGACAAGACAAGACATGACAAGACAAAATAAGACAAGACAAGACAAGACAAGACAAGACAAGACATGACAAGACAAGACAAGACAAGACAATTGTGTTTGATTTGTTTTTAAATTAATTAAGAAGAGAAGACAAGACAAGACACGACAAGACAAGACAAGACAAGACAAGACAAGACAAGACATGACATGACATGACAAGACAAGACAAGACAAGACAAGACATGACAAGACAAGACAAGACAAGACAAGACAAGACAAGACAAGACAAGACAAGACAAGACAAGACAAGACAAGACAAGACATGACAAGACAAAATAAGACAAGACAAGACAAGACAAGACAAGACAAGACATGACAAGACAAGACAAGACAAGACAATTGTGTTTGATTTGTTTTTAAATTAATTAAGAAGAGAAGACAAGACAAGACACGACAAGACAAGACAAGACAAGACAAGACAAAACAAGACAAGACAAGACAAGACAAGACATGACAAAGCAAGACATGACAAAACAAGACCAGACAAGACAAGACAAGACAATTCTGTTTGATTTGTTTTTAAATTAATTAAGACGATGAGACAAGACAAGGCCAGACAGGAAAAGACAAGACAAGACAAGACAATTGTGTTTGATTTGTTTTTAAATTCATTAAGATGATAAGATGATTCTCTCTAATTAAGAAGAGAAGACAAGACAAGACAAGACAAGACAAGACAAGACAAGACAAGACCAGACAAGACAAGACAAGACAAGACATGACATGACAAAACAAGACCAGACAAGACAAGACAAGACAAGACAATTCTGTTTGATTTGTTTTTAAATTAATTAAGACGATAAGACAAGACAAGGCCAGACAGGAAAAGACAAGACAAGACAAGACAATTGTGTTTGATTTGTTTTTAAATTAATTAAGATGATAAGATGATTCTCTCTAATTAAGAATAGAAGAGAAGACAAGACAAGACAAGACAAGACAAGACAAGACAAGACAAGACAAGACAAGACAAGACAAGACAAGACATTACAAAACAAGACAAGACAAGACATTTATTTTATTTGTTTCTAAACTAATTAAGAAGAGAAGACAAGACAAGACAATACAAGACAAGACAAGACAAGACAAGACAAGACAAGACAAGACAAGACAAGACAAGACAAGACAAGACAAGACAAGACAAGACAAGACAAGACAAGACAAGACAAGACAAGACAAGACAAGACTAGACAAGACAAGACAAGACAAGACATTTATTTTATTTGTTTCTAAACTAATTAAGAAGAGAAGACAAGACAAGACAAGACAAGACAATTGTGTTTGATTTGTTTTTAAATTAATTACGATGATAAGACAAAACAAGACAAGACATGACATGACAGGACAAGACAAGACAAGACAAGACAAGACAAGACAAGACAAGACAAGACAAGACAAGACAAGACAAGACAAGACAAGACAAGACAAGACAAGACAAGACAAGACAAGACAAGACAAGACAAGACAAGACAAGACAAGACAAGACAAGACAAGACAAGACAAGACAAGACAAGACAAGACAAGACAAGACAAGACAAGACAAGACAAGACAAGACAAGACAAGACAAGACAAGACAAGACAAGACAAGACAAGACAAGACAGGACAAGACAATTGTGTTTGATTTGACAAGACAAGACAAGACAAGACAAGACAAGACAAGACAAGACAAGACAGGACAAGACAAG
This sequence comes from Zeugodacus cucurbitae, assembly GCF_028554725.1. NCBI lineage: Eukaryota > Metazoa > Arthropoda > Insecta > Diptera > Tephritidae > Zeugodacus > Zeugodacus cucurbitae. The sequence continues at coordinate 8,502,867 of NC_071672.1, read as the reverse complement.
ACAAGACAAGACAAGACAAGACAAGACAAGACAAGACAAGACAAGACAAGACATGACATGACAAGACAAGACAAGACAAGACAAGACAAGACAAGACAAGACAAGACAAGACAAGACAAGACAAGACAAGACAAGACAAGACAAGACAAGACAAGACAAGACAAGACAAGACAAGACAAGACAAGACAAGACAAGACAAGACAAGACAAGACAAGACAAGACAAGACAAGACAAGACAAGACAAGACAAGACAAGACAAGACAAGACAAGACAAGGCAAGACAAGACAAGACAAGACAGGACAAGACAATTGTGTTTGATTTGACAAGACAAGACAAGACAAGACAAGACAAGACAAGACAAGACAAGACAAGACAAGACAAGACAAGACAAAACAAGACAAGACAAGACAATACAAGACAAGACAAGACAAGACAAGACAAGACAAGACAAGACAAGACAAGACAAGACAAGACAAGACAAGACAAGACAAGACATGACAAGACAAAACAAGACAAGACAAGACAAGACAAGACAAGACAAGACAAGACAAGACAAGACAAGACAAGACAAGACAAGACAAGACAAGACAAGACAAGACAAGACAAGACATGACAAGACAAAACAAGACAAGACAAGACAAGACAAGAAAAGACAAGACAAGACAAGACAAGACAAGACAAGACAAGACTAATTAAGAAGAGAAGAGAAGAGAAGACAAGACAAGACAAGACAAGACATGACAAGACAAAGCAAGACAAGACAAGACTAGACAAGACAAGACAAGACATTTATTTTATTTGTTTCTTAACTAATTAAGAAGAGAAGACAAGAGAATACAAGACAAGACAAGACAAGACAAGACAAGACAAGACAAGACATGACAAGACAAGACAAGACAAGACAAGACAAGACAAGACAAGACAAGACAAGACAAGACAAGACATTTATTTTATTTGTTTCTAAACTAATTAAGAAGAGAAGACAAGACAAGACAAGACAAGACAAGACAAGACAAGACAAGACATGACATGACATGACAAGACAAGACAAGACAAGACAAGACATGACAAGACAAGACAAGACAAGACAAGACAAGACAAGACAAGACAAGACAAGACAAGACAAAACAAGACAAGACAAGACAAGACAAGACAAGACAAGACAAGACAAGACATGACAAGACAAAATAAGACAAGACAAGACAAGACAAGACAAGACAAGACATGACAAGACAAGACAAGACAAGACATGACAAGACAAAACAAGACAAGACAAGACAAGAAGAGACAAGACAAGACAAGACAGGACAAGACAAGACAAGACAATTGAGTTTGATTTGTTTTTAAATTAATTAAGAAGAGAAGACAAGACAAGACAAGACAAGGCATGACAAGACAAAACAAGACAAGACAAGACAAGACATGACAAGACAAAACAAGACAAGACAAGAAGAGACAAGACAAGACAAGACATGACAAGACAAGACAAGACAAGACAAGACAAGACAAGACAAGACAAGACAAGACAAGACAAGACAAGACATGACAAGACAAAACAAGACAAGACAAGACAAGACAAGAAAAGACAAGACAAGACAAGACAAGACAAAACAAGACAAGACAAGACAAGACAAGACATGACAAAACAAGACCAGACAAGACAAGACAAGACAATTCTGTTTGATTTGTTTTTAAATTAATTAAGACGATGAGACAAGACAAGGCCAGACAGGAAAAGACAAGACAAGACAAGACAATTGTGTTTGATTTGTTTTTAAATTCATTAAGATGATAAGATGATTCTCTCTAATTAAGAAGAGAAGACAAGACAAAACAAGACAAGACAAGACAAGACAAGACAAGACAAGACAAGACCAGACAAGACAAGACAAGACAAGACAAGACATGACAAAACAAGACCAGACAAGACAAGACAAGACAAGACAATTCTGTTTGATTTGTTTTTAAATTAATTAAGACGATAAGACAAGACAAGGCCAGATAGGAAAAGACAAGACAAGACAAGACAATTGTGTTTGATTTGTTTTTAAATTAATTAAGATGATAAGATGATTCTCTCTAATTAAGAATAGAAGAGAAGACAAGACAAGACAAGACAAGACAAGACAAGACAAGACAAGACAAGACAAGACATGACAAGACAAAGCAAGACAAGACAAGACAAGACAAGACAAGACAAGACATTACAAAACAAGACAAGACAAGACATTTATTTTATTTGTTTCTAAACTAATTAAGAAGAGAAGACAAGACAAGACAATACAAGACAAGACAAGACAAGACATTTATTTTATTTGTTTCTAAACTAATTAAGAAGAGAAGACAAGACAAGACAAGACAAGACAATTGTGTTTGATTTGTTTTTAAATTAATTACGATGATAAGACAAAACAAGACAAGACATGACATGACAGGACAAGACAAGACAAGACAAGACAAGACAAGACAAGACAAGACAAGACAAGACAAGACAAGACAAGACAAGACAAGACAAGACAAGACAAGACAAGACAAGACAAGACAAGACAAGACAAGACAAGACAAGACAAGACAAGACAAGACAAGACAAGACAAGACAAGACAAGACAAGACAAGACAAGACAAGACAAGACAAGACAAGACAAGACAAGACAAGACAAGACAAGACAAGACAAGACAAGACAAGACAAGACAAGACAAGACAAGACAAGACAAGACAAGACAAGACAAGACAAGACAAGACAAGACAAGACAAGACAAGACAAGACAAGACAAGACAAGACAAGACAAGACAAGACAAGACAAGACAAGACAAGACAAGACAATTGTGTTTGATTTGTTTTTAAATTAATTACGATGATAAGACAAAACAAGACAAGACATGACATGACAGGACAAGACAAGACAAGACAAGACAAGACAAGACAAGACAAGACAAGACAAGACAAGACAAGACAAGACAAGACAAGACAAGACAAGACAAGACAAGACAAGACAAGACAAGACAAGACAAGACAAGACAAGACAAGACAAGACAAGACAAGACAAGACAAGACAAGACAAGACAAGACAAGACAAGACAAGACAAGACAAGACAAGACAAGACAAGACAAGACAAGACAAGACAAGACAAGACAAGACAAGACAAGACAAGACAAGACAAGACAAGACAAGACAAGACAAGACAAGACAAGACAAGACAAGACAAGACAAGACAAGACAAGACAAGACAAGACAAGACAAGACAAGACAAGACAAGACAAGACAAGACAAGACAAGACAAGACAAGACAAGACAAGACAAGACAAGACAAGACAAGACAAGACAAGACAAGACAAGACAAGACAAGACAAGACAAGACAAGACAAGACAAGACAAGACAAGACAGGACAATTGTGTTTGATTTGTTTTTAAATTAATTAAGAAGAGAAGACAAGACAAGACAAGACAAGACAAGACAAGACAAGACAAGACAAGACAAAACAAGACAAGACAAGACAAGACTAGACAAGACAAGACAAGACAAGACAAGACAAGACATGACAAGGCAAGACATGACAAAACAAGACCAGACAAGACAAGACAAGACAAGACAATTCTGTTTGATTTGTTTTTACATTAATTAAGACGATAAGACAAGACAAGGCCAGACAGGAAAAGACAAGAAAAGACAAGACAATTGTGTTTGATTTGTTTTGAAATTAATTAAGATGATAAGATGATTCTCTCTAATTAAGAAGAGAAGACAAGACAAGACAAGACAAGACAAGACAAGACAAGACAAGACAAGACAAGACAAGACAAGACAAGACAAGACAAGACAAGACAAGACAAGACAAGACAAGACAAGACAAGACAAGACAAGACAAGACAAGACAAGACAAGACAAGACAAGACAAGACAAGACAAGACAAGACAAGACAAGACAAGACAAGACAAGACAAGACAAGACAAGACAAGACAAGACAAGACAAGACAAGACAAGACAAGACAAGACAAGACAAGACAAGACAAGACAAGACAAGACAAGACGAGACAAGACAAGACAAGACAAGACAAGACAAGACAAGACAAGACAAGACAAGACAAGACAAGACAAGACAAGACAAGACAAGACAAGACCGGACAAGACAAGACAATTGTGTTTGATTTGTTTTTAAATTAATTAAGATGATAAGACAAAACAAGACAAGACATGACATGACAGGACATGACGAGACGAAACAAGACAAGACATTTTTTTTTATTTGTTTCTAAACTAGTTACGAAGAGAAGAGAAGAGAAGAGAAGACAAGACAAGACAAGACAAGACAGAACAAGACATGACAAAACAAAGCAAGACAAGACAAGACAAGACAAGACAAGACAAGACAAGACAAGACAAGACAAGACAATGACAAGACAAGACAAGACAAGACAAGACAAGACAAGACAAGACAAGACAAGACAAGACAAGACAAGACAAGACAAGACAAGACAAGACAAGACAAGACAAGACAAGACAAAACTAGGCAAGACAAGACAAGACAAGACAAGACATGACATGACAGGACATGACGAGACGAAACAAGACAAGACATTTTTTTTTATTTGTTTCTAAACTAGTTACGAAGAGAAGAGAAGAGAAGAGAAGACAAGACAAGACAAGACAAGACAGAACAAGACATGACAAAACAAAGCAAGACAAGACAAGACAAAACAAGACAAGACAAGACAAGACAAGACAAGACAAGACAAGACAAGACATGACAAGACAAGACAAGACAAGACAAGACAAGACAAGACAAGGCAAGACATGACAAAACAAGACCAGACAAGACAAGACAATTCTGTTTGATTTGTTTTTAAATTAATTAAGACGATAAGACAAGACAAGGCCAGACAGGAAAGACAAGACAAGACAAGACAAGACAAGACAAGACAAGACAAGACAAGACAAGACAAGACAAGACCGGACAAGACAAGACAATTGTGTTTGATTTGTTTTTAAATTAATTAAGATGATAAGACAAAACAAGACAAGACATGACATGACAGGACATGACGAGACGAAACAAGACAAGACATTTTTTTTTATTTGTTTCTAAACTAGTTACGAAGAGAAGAGAAGAGAAGAGAAGACAAGACAAGACAAGACAAGACAGAACAAGACATGACAAAACAAAGCAAGACAAGACAAGACAAGACAAGACAAGACAAGACAAGACAAGACAAGACAAGACAAGACAAGACATGACAAGACAAGACAAGACAAGACAAGACAAGACAAGACAAGGCAAGACATGACAAAACAAGACCAGACAAGACAAGACAATTCTGTTTGATTTGTTTTTAAATTAATTAAGACGATAAGACAAGACAAGGCCAGACAGGAAAAGACAAGACAAGACAAGACAATTGTGTTTGATTTGTTTTTAAATTAATTAAGATGATAAGATGATTCTCTCTAATTAAGAAGAGAAGACAAGACAAGACAAGACAAGACAAGACAAGACAAGACATGACAAGACAAGACAAGACAAGACAAGACAAGACAAGACAAGACAAGACAAGACAAGACAAGACAAGACAAGACAAGACAAGACAAGACAATTCTGTTTGATTTGTTTTTAAATTAATTAAGACGATAAGATGATTCTCTCTAATTAAGAAGAGAAGACAAGACAAGACAAGACAAGACAAGACAAGACAAGACAAGACAAGACAAGACAAGACAAGACAAGACAAGACAAGACAAGACAAGACAAGACAAAACAAGACAAGACAAGACAATACAAGACAAGACAAGACAAGACAAGACAAGACAAGACAAGACAAGACAAGACAAGACAAGACAAGACAAGACAAGACAAGACAAGACAAGACAAGACAAGACAAGACAAGACAAGACAAGACAAGACATGACAAGACAAAACAAGACAAGACAAGACAAGACATGACAAGTTAAAACAAGACAAGACAAGACAAGACAAGAAAAGACAAGACAAGACAAGACAAGACAAGACAAGACAAGACAAGACATGACAAGACAAAACAAGACAAGACAAGACAAAACAAGACATTTATTTTATTTGTTTCTAAACTAATTAAGAAGAGAAGACAAGACAAGACAAGACAAGACAAGACAAGACAAGACAAGACAAGACATGACATGACATGACAAGACAAGACAAGACAAGACAATACATGACAAGACAAGACAAGACAAGACAAGACAAGACAAGACAAGACAAGACATGACATGACATGACAAGACAAGACAAGACAAGACAATACATGACAAGACAAGACAAGACAAGACAAGACAAGACAAGACAAGACAAGACAAGACATGACATGACATGACAAGACAAGACAAGACAAGACAAGACATGACAAGACAAGACAAGACAAGACAAGACAAGACAAGACAAGACAAGACAAGACAAGACAAGACAAAACAAGACAAGACAAGACAAGACAAGACATGACAAGACAAGACAAGACAAGACATGACAAGACAAAACAAGACAAGACAAGACAAGAAGAGACAAGACAAGACAAGACATGACAAGACAAGACAAGACAAGACAAGACAATTGTGTTTGATTTGTTTTTAAATTAATTAAGAAGAGAAGACAAGACAAGACAAGACAAGGCATGACAAGACAAAACAAGACAAGACAAGACAAGACATGACAAGACAAAACAAGACAAGACAAGACAAGAAGAGACAAGACAAGACAAGACATGACAAGACAAGACAAGACAAGACAAGACAAGACAAGACAAGACAAGACAATTGTGTTTGATTTGTTTTTAAATTAATTAAGAAGAGAAGACAAGACAAGACACGACAAGACAAGACAAGACAAGACAAGACAAGACAAGACAAGACAAAACAAGACAAGACAAGACAAGACAAGACATGACAAAGCAAGACATGACAAAACAAGACCAGACAAGACAAGACAAGACAATTCTGTTTGATTTGTTTTTAAATTAATTAAGACGATGAGACAAGACAAGGCCAGACAGGAAAAGACAAGACAAGACAAGACAATTGTGTTTGATTTGTGTTTAAATTCATTAAGGTGATAAGATGATTCTCTCTAATTAAGAAGAGAAGACAAGACAAAACAAGACAAGACAAGACAAGACAAGACAAGACAAGACAAGACCAGACAAGACAAGACAAGACAAGACAAGACATGACAAAACAAGACCAGACAAGACAAGACAATTCTGTTTGATTTGTTTTTAAATTAATTAAGACGATAAGACAAGACAAGGCCAGACAGGAAAAGACAAGACAAGACAAGACAATTGTGTTTGATTTGTTTTTAAATTAATTAAGATGATAAGATGATTCTCTCTAATTAAGAATAGAAGAGAAGACAAGACAAGACAAGACAAGACAAGACAAGACATGACAAGACAAAGCAAGACAAGACAAGACAAGACAAGACAAGACAAGACAAGACAAGACATGACAAGACAAAATAAGACAAGACAAGACAAGACAAGACAAGACAAGACATGACAAGACAAGACAAGACTAGACAAGACAAGACATTTATTTTATTTGTTTCTAAACTAATTAAGAAGAGAAGACAAGACAAGACAATACAAGACAAGACAAGACAAGACAAGACAAGACAAGACAAGACAAGACAAGACAAGACAAGACAAGACAAGAAAAGACAAGACAAGACAAGACAAGACAAGACAAGACAAGACAAGACATGACAAGACAAAACAAGACAAGACAAGACAAGACAAGACAAGACAAGACAAGACATGACAAGACAAAACAAGACAAGACAAGACAAGACAAGACAAGACAAGACAAGACAAGACAAGACAAGACAAGACAAGACAAGACAAGACAAGACAAGACAAGACAAGACAAGACAAGACAAGACAAGACAAGACAAGACAAGACAAGACAAGACAAGACAAGACAAGACAAGACAAGACAAGACAAGACAAGACAAGACAAGACAAGACAAGACAAGACAAGACAAGACAAGACAAGACAAGACAAGACAAGACAAGACAAGACATGACAAGACAAGACAAGACAAGACAAGACAAGACAAGACATGACATGACATGACAAGACAAGACAAGACAAGACAAGACATGACAAGACAAGACAAGACATGACATGACATGACAAGACAAGACAAGACAAGACATGACAAGACAAGACAAGACAAGACAAGACAAGACAAGACAAGACAAGACAAGACAAGACAAGACATGACATGACATGACAAGACAAGACAAGACAAGACAAGACAAGACAAGACAAGACAAGACAAGACAAGACCGGACAAGACAAGACAATTGTGTTTGATTTGTTTTTAAATTAATTAAGATGATAAGACAAAACAAGACAAGACATGACATGACAGGACATGACGAGACGAAACAAGACAAGACATTTTTTTTTATTTGTTTCTAAACTAGTTACGAAGAGAAGAGAAGAGAAGAGAAGACAAGACAAGACAAGACAAGACAGAACAAGACATGACAAAACAAAGCAAGACAAGACAAGACAAGACAAGACAAGACAAGACAAGACAAGACAAGACAAGACAAGACAAGACATGACAAGACAAGACAAGACAAGACAAGACAAGACAAGACAAGGCAAGACATGACAAAACAAGACCAGACAAGACAAGACAATTCTGTTTGATTTGTTTTTAAATTAATTAAGACGATAAGACAAGACAAGGCCAGACAGGAAAAGACAAGACAAGACAAGACAATTGTGTTTGATTTGTTTTTAAATTAATTAAGATGATAAGATGATTCTCTCTAATTAAGAAGAGAAGACAAGACAAGACAAGACAAGACAAGACAAGACAAGACATGACAAGACAAGACAAGACAAGACAAGACAAGACAAGACAAGACAAGACAAGACAAGACAAGACAAGACAAGACAAGACAATTCTGTTTGATTTGTTTTTAAATTAATTAAGACGATAAGATGATTCTCTCTAATTAAGAAGAGAAGACAAGACAAGACAAGACAAGACAAGACAAGACAAGACAAGACAAGACAAGACAAGACAAGACAAGACAAGACAAGACAAGACAAGACAAAACAAGACAAGACAAGACAATACAAGACAAGACAAGACAAGACAAGACAAGACAAGACAAGACAAGACAAGACAAGACAAGACAAGACAAGACAAGACAAGACAAGACAAGACAAGACAAGACAAGACAAGACAAGACAAGACATGACAAGACAAAACAAGACAAGACAAGACAAGACATGACAAGTTAAAACAAGACAAGACAAGACAAGACAAGAAAAGACAAGACAAGACAAGACAAGACAAGACAAGACAAGACAAGACAAGACAAGACATGACAAGACAAAACAAGACAAGACAAGACAAAACAAGACATTTATTTTATTTGTTTCTAAACTAATTAAGAAGAGAAGACAAGACAAGACAAGACAAGACAAGACAAGACAAGACAAGACAAGACATGACATGACATGACAAGACAAGACAAGACAAGACAATACATGACAAGACAAGACAAGACAAGACAAGACAAGACAAGACAAGACAAGACATGACATGACATGACAAGACAAGACAAGACAAGACAATACATGACAAGACAAGACAAGACAAGACAAGACAAGACAAGACAAGACAAGACAAGACATGACATGACATGACAAGACAAGACAAGACAAGACAAGACATGACAAGACAAGACAAGACAAGACAAGACAAGACAAGACAAGACAAGACAAGACAAAACAAGACAAGACAAGACAAGACAAGACATGACAAGACAAGACAAGACAAGACATGACAAGACAAAACAAGACAAGACAAGACAAGAAGAGACAAGACAAGACAAGACATGACAAGACAAGACAAGACAAGACAAGACAATTGTGTTTGATTTGTTTTTAAATTAATTAAGAAGAGAAGACAAGACAAGACAAGACAAGGCATGACAAGACAAAACAAGACAAGACAAGACAAGACATGACAAGACAAAACAAGACAAGACAAGACAAGAAGAGACAAGACAAGACAAGACATGACAAGACAAGACAAGACAAGACAAGACAAGACAAGACAAGACAAGACAATTGTGTTTGATTTGTTTTTAAATTAATTAAGAAGAGAAGACAAGACAAGACACGACAAGACAAGACAAGACAAGACAAGACAAGACAAGACAAGACAAAACAAGACAAGACAAGACAAGACAAGACATGACAAAGCAAGACATGACAAAACAAGACCAGACAAGACAAGACAAGACAATTCTGTTTGATTTGTTTTTAAATTAATTAAGACGATGAGACAAGACAAGGCCAGACAGGAAAAGACAAGACAAGACAAGACAATTGTGTTTGATTTGTGTTTAAATTCATTAAGGTGATAAGATGATTCTCTCTAATTAAGAAGAGAAGACAAGACAAAACAAGACAAGACAAGACAAGACAAGACAAGACAAGACAAGACCAGACAAGACAAGACAAGACAAGACAAGACATGACAAAACAAGACCAGACAAGACAAGACAATTCTGTTTGATTTGTTTTTAAATTAATTAAGACGATAAGACAAGACAAGGCCAGACAGGAAAAGACAAGACAAGACAAGACAATTGTGTTTGATTTGTTTTTAAATTAATTAAGATGATAAGATGATTCTCTCTAATTAAGAATAGAAGAGAAGACAAGACAAGACAAGACAAGACAAGACAAGACATGACAAGACAAAGCAAGACAAGACAAGACAAGACAAGACAAGACAAGACAAGACAAGACATGACAAGACAAAATAAGACAAGACAAGACAAGACAAGACAAGACAAGACATGACAAGACAAGACAAGACTAGACAAGACAAGACATTTATTTTATTTGTTTCTAAACTAATTAAGAAGAGAAGACAAGACAAGACAATACAAGACAAGACAAGACAAGACAAGACAAGACAAGACAAGACAAGACAAGACAAGACAAGACAAGACAAGAAAAGACAAGACAAGACAAGACAAGACAAGACAAGACAAGACAAGACATGACAAGACAAAACAAGACAAGACAAGACAAGACAAGACAAGACAAGACAAGACATGACAAGACAAAACAAGACAAGACAAGACAAGACAAGACAAGACAAGACAAGACAAGACAAGACAAGACAAGACAAGACAAGACAAGACAAGACAAGACAAGACAAGACAAGACAAGACAAGACAAGACAAGACAAGACAAGACAAGACAAGACAAGACAAGACAAGACAAGACAAGACAAGACAAGACAAGACAAGACAAGACAAGACAAGACAAGACAAGACAAGACAAGACAAGACAAGACAAGACAAGACAAGACAAGACAAGACAAGACAAGACAAGACAAGACATGACAAGACAAGACAAGACAAGACAAGACAAGACAAGACATGACATGACATGACAAGACAAGACAAGACAAGACAAGACATGACAAGACAAGACAAGACATGACATGACATGACAAGACAAGACAAGACAAGACATGACAAGACAAGACAAGACAAGACAAGACAAGACAAGACAAGACAAGACAAGACAAGACAAGACAAGACAAAACAAGACAAGACAAGACAAGACAAGACAAGACAAGACAAGACAAGACATGACAAGACAAAATAAGACAAGACAAGACAAGACAAGACAAGACAAGACATGACAAGACAAGACAAGACAAGACAATTGTGTTTGATTTGTTTTTAAATTAATTAAGAAGAGAAGACAAGACAAGACACGACAAGACAAGACAAGACAAGACAAGACAAGACAAGACATGACATGACATGACAAGACAAGACAAGACAAGACAAGACATGACAAGACAAGACAAGACAAGACAAGACAAGACAAGACAAGACAAGACAAGACAAGACAAGACAAGACAAGACAAGACAAGACATGACAAGACAAAATAAGACAAGACAAGACAAGACAAGACAAGACAAGACATGACAAGACAAGACAAGACAAGACAATTGTGTTTGATTTGTTTTTAAATTAATTAAGAAGAGAAGACAAGACAAGACACTACAAGACAAGACAAGACAAGACAAGACAAAACAAGACAAGACAAGACAAGACAAGACATGACAAAGCAAGACATGACAAAACAAGACCAGACAAGACAAGACAAGACAATTCTGTTTGATTTGTTTTTAAATTAATTAAGACGATGAGACAAGACAAGGCCAGACAGGAAAAGACAAGACAAAACAAGACAATTGTGTTTGATTTGTTTTTAAATTCATTAAGATGATAAGATGATTCTCTCTAATTAAGAAGAGAAGACAAGACAAAACAAGACAAGACAAGACAAGACAAGACAAGACAAGACCAGACAAGACAAGACAAGACAAGACATGACATGACAAAACAAGACCAGACAAGACAAGACAAGACAAGACAATTCTGTTTGATTTGTTTTTAAATTAATTAAGACGATAAGACAAGACAAGGCCAGACAGGAAAAGACAAGACAAGACAAGACAATTGTGTTTGATTTGTTTTTAAATTAATTAAGATGATAAGATGATTCTCTCTAATTAAGAATAGAAGAGAAGACAAGACAAGACAAGACAAGACAAGACAAGACAAGACAAGACAAGACAAGACAAGACATTACAAAACAAGACAAGACAAGACATTTATTTTATTTGTTTCTAAACTAATTAAGAAGAGAAGACAAGACAAGACAATACAAGACAAGACAAGACAATTGAGTTTGATTTGTTTTTAAATTAATTAAGAAGAGAAGACAAGACAAGACAAGACAAGGCATGACAAGACAAAACAAGACAAGACAAGACAAGACATGACAAGACAAAACAAGACAAGACAAGAAGAGACAACACAAGACAAGACATGACAAGACAAGACAAGACAAGACAAGACAAGACAAGACAAGACAAGACAAGACAATTGTGTTTGATTTGTTTTTAAATTAATTAAGAAGAGAAGACAAGACAAGACACGACAAGACAAGACAAGACAAGACAAGACAAGACAAGACAAAACAAGACAAGACAAGACAAGACAAGACATGACAAAGCAAGACATGACAAAACAAGACCAGACAAGACAAGACAAGACAATTCTGTTTGATTTGTTTTTAAATTAATTAAGACGATGAGACAAGACAAGGCCAGACAGGAAAAGACAAGACAAGACAAGACAATTGTGTTTGATTTGTTTTTAAATTCATTAAGATGATAAGATGATTCTCTCTAATTAAGAAGAGAAGACAAGACAAAACAAGACAAGACAAGACAAGACAAGACAAGACAAGACAAGACCAGACAAGACAAGACAAGACAAGACAAGACATGACAAAACAAGACCAGACAAGACAAGACAAGACAAGACAATTCTGTTTGATTTGTTTTTAAATTAATTAAGACGATAAGACAAGACAAGGCCAGATAGGAAAAGACAAGACAAGACAAGACAATTGTGTTTGATTTGTTTTTAAATTAATTAAGATGATAAGATGATTCTCTCTAATTAAGAATAGAAGAGAAGACAAGACAAGACAAGACAAGACAAGACAAGACAAGACAAGACAAGACAAGACATGACAAGACAAAGCAAGACAAGACAAGACAAGACAAGACAAGACAAGACAAGACATTACAAAACAAGACAAGACAAGACATTTATTTTATTTGTTTCTAAACTAATTAAGAAGAGAAGACAAGACAAGACAATACAAGACAAGACAAGACAAGACAAGACAAGACATTTATTTTATTTGTTTCTAAACTAATTAAGAAGAGAAGACAAGACAAGACAAGACAAGACAATTGTGTTTGATTTGTTTTTAAATTAATTACGATGATAAGACAAAACAAGACAAGACATGACATGACAGGACAAGACAAGACAAGACAAGACAAGACAAGACAAGACAAGACAAGACAAGACAAGACAAGACAAGACAAGACAAGACAAGACAAGACAAGACAAGACAAGACAAGACAAGACAAGACAAGACAAGACAAGACAAGACAAGACAAGACAAGACAAGACAAGACAAGACAAGACAAGACAAGACAAGACAAGACAAGACAAGACAAGACAAGACAAGACAAGACAAGACAAGACAAGACAAGACATGACAAGGCAAGACATGACAAAACAAGACCAGACAAGACAAGACAAGACAAGACAATTCTGTTTGATTTGTTTTTACATTAATTAAGACGATAAGACAAGACAAGGCCAGACAGGAAAAGACAAGAAAAGACAAGACAATTGTGTTTGATTTGTTTTGAAATTAATTAAGATGATAAGATGATTCTCTCTAATTAAGAAGAGAAGACAAGACAAGACAAGACAAGACAAGACAAGACAAGACAAGACAAGACAAGACAAGACAAGACAAGACAAGACAAGACAAGACAAGACAAGACAAGACAAGACAAGACAAGACAAGACAAGACAAGACAAGACAAGACAAGACAAGACAAGACAAGACAAGACAAGACAAGACAAGACAAGACAAGACAAGACAAGACAAGACAAGACAAGACAAGACAAGACAAGACAAGACAAGACAAGACAAGACAAGACAAGACAAGACAAGACAAGACAAGACAAGACAAGACAAGACAAGACAAGACAAGACAAGACAAGACAAGACAAGACAAGACAAGACAAGACAAGACAAGACAAGACAAGACAAGACCGGACAAGACAAGACAATTGTGTTTGATTTGTTTTTAAATTAATTAAGATGATAAGACAAAACAAGACAAGACATGACATGACAGGACATGACGAGACGAAACAAGACAAGACATTTTTTTTTATTTGTTTCTAAACTAGTTACGAAGAGAAGAGAAGAGAAGAGAAGAGAAGACAAGACAAGACAAGACAAGACAGAACAAGACATGACAAAACAAAGCAAGACAAGACAAGACAAGACAAGACAAGACAAGACAAGACAAGACAAGACAAGACAAGACAAGACATGACAAGACAAGACAAGACAAGACAAGACAAGACAAGACAAGACAAGACAAGACAAGACAAGACAAGACAAGACAAGACAAGACAAGACAAAACTAGGCAAGACAAGACAAGACAAGACAAGACAAGACATGACAAGGCAAGACATGACAAAACAAGACCAGACAAGACAAGACAAGACAAGACAATTCTGTTTGATTTGTTTTTAAATTAATTAAGACGATAAGACAAGACAAGGCCAGACAGGAAAAGACAAGACAAGACAAGACAATTGTGTTTGATTTGTTTTTAAATTAATTAAGATGATAAGATGATTCTCTCTAATTAAGAAGAGAAGACAAGACAAGACAAGACAAGACAAGACAAGACAAGACATGACAAGACAAGACAAGACAAGACAAGACAAGACAAGACAAGACAAGACAAGACAAGACAAGACAAGACAAGACAAGACAAGACAAGACAAGACAAGACAATTCTGTTTGATTTGTTTTTAAATTAATTAAGACGATAAGATGATTCTCTCTAATTAAGAAGAGAAGACAAGACAAGACAAGACAAGACAAGACAAGACAAGACAAGACAAGACAAGACAAGACAAGACAAGACAAGACAAGACAAGACAAGACAAGACAAAACAAGACAAGACAAGACAATACAAGACAAGACAAGACAAGACAAGACAAGACAAGACAAGACAAGACAAGACAAGACAAGACAAGACAAGACAAGACAAGACAAGACATGACAAGACAAAACAAGACAAGACAAGACAAGACATGACAAGTTAAAACAAGACAAGACAAGACAAGACAAGAAAAGACAAGACAAGACAAGACAAGACAAGACAAGACAAGACAAGACATGACAAGACAAAACAAGACAAGACAAGACAAAACAAGACATTTATTTTATTTGTTTCTAAACTAATTAAGAAGAGAAGACAAGACAAGACAAGACAAGACAAGACAAGACAAGACAAGAAAAGACAAGACAAGACAAGACATTTATTTTATTTGTTTCTAAACTAATTAAGAAGAGAAGACAAGACAAGACAAGACAAGACAAGACAAGACAAGACAAGACAAGACATGACATGACATGACAAGACAAGACAAGACAAGACAATACATGACAAGACAAGACAAGACAAGACAAGACAAGACAAGACAAGACAAGACAAGACATGACATGACATGACAAGACAAGACAAGACAAGACAAGACATGACAAGACAAGACAAGACAAGACAAGACAAGACAAGACAAGACAAGACAAGACAAGACAAAACAAGACAAGACAAGACAAGACAAGACATGACAAGACAAGACAAGACAAGACATGACAAGACAAAACAAGACAAGACAAGACAAGAAGAGACAAGACAAGACAAGACAAGACATGACAAGACAAGACAAGACAAGACAAGACAAGACAAGACAATTGTGTTTGATTTGTTTTTAAATTAATTAAGAAGAGAAGACAAGACAAGACAAGACAAGGCATGACAAGACAAAACAAGACAAGACAAGACAAGACATGACAAGACAAAACAAGACAAGACAAGACAAGAAGAGACAAGACAAGACAAGACATGACAAGACAAGACAAGACAAGACAAGACAAGACAATTGTGTTTGATTTGTTTTTAAATTAATTAAGAAGAGAAGACAAGACAAGACACGACAAGACAAGACAAGACAAGACAAGACAAGACAAGACAAAACAAGACAAGACAAGACAAGACAAGACATGACAAAGCAAGACATGACAAAACAAGACCAGACAAGACAAGACAAGACAATTCTGTTTGATTTGTTTTTAAATTAATTAAGACGATGAGACAAGACAAGGCCAGACAGGAAAAGACAAGACAAGACAAGACAATTGTGTTTGATTTGTGTTTAAATTCATTAAGATGATAAGATGATTCTCTCTAATTAAGAAGAGAAGACAAGACAAAACAAGACAAGACAAGACAAGACAAGACAAGACAAGACAAGACCAGACAAGACAAGACAAGACAAGACAAGACATGACAAAACAAGACCAGACAAGACAAGACAATTCTGTTTGATTTGTTTTTAAATTAATTAAGACGATAAGACAAGACAAGGCCAGACAGGAAAAGACAAGACAAGACAAGACAATTGTGTTTGATTTGTTTTTAAATTAATTAAGATGATAAGATGATTCTCTCTAATTAAGAATAGAAGAGAAGACAAGACAAGACAAGACAAGACAAGACAAGACATGACAAGACAAAGCAAGACAAGACAAGACAAGACAAGACAAGACAAGACAAGACAAGACATGACAAGACAAAATAAGACAAGACAAGACAAGACAAGACAAGACAAGACATGACAAGACAAGACAAGACTAGACAAGACAAGACATTTATTTTATTTGTTTCTAAACTAATTAAGAAGAGAAGACAAGACAAGACAATACAAGACAAGACAAGACAAGACAAGACAAGACAAGACAAGACAAGACAAGACAAGACAAGACAAGACAAGACAAGACAAGACAAGACATGACAAGACAAAACAAGACAAGACAAGACAAGACAAGAAAAGACAAGACAAGACAAGACAAGACAAGACAAGACAAGACAAGACAAGACAAGACAAGACAAGACAAGACAAGACAAGACAAGACAAGACAAGACAAGACAAGACAAGACAAGACAAGACATTACAAAACAAGACAAGACAAGACATTTATTTTATTTGTTTCTAAACTAATTAAGAAGAGAAGACAAGACAAGACAATACAAGACAAGACAAGACAAGACAAGACAAGACAAGACAAGACAAGACAAGACAAGACAAGACAAGACAAGACAAGACAAGACAAGACAAGACAAGACAAGACAAGACAAGACAAGACAAGACAAGACAAGACTAGACAAGACAAGACATTTATTTTATTTGTTTCTAAACTAATTAAGAAGAGAAGACAAGACAAGACAATACAAGACAAGACAAGACAAGACAAGACAAGACAAGACAAGACAAGACAAGACAAGACAAGACAAGACAAGACAAGACATGACAAGACAAAACAAGACAAGACAAGACAAGACAAGAAAAGACAAGACAAGACAAGACAAGACAAGACAAGACAAGACAAGACAAGACAAGACAAGACATGACAAGACAAAACAAGACAAGACAAGACAAGACAAGAAAAGACAAGACAAGACAAGACAAGACAAGACAAGACAAGACAAGACAAGACAAGACAAGACATGACAAGACAAGACAAGACAAGACAAGACAAGACAAGACAAGACAAGACAAGACATGACAAGACAAGACAAGACAAGACAAGACAAGACAAGACAAGACAAGACAAGACATGACAAGACAAGACATGACAAGACAAGACAAGACTAGACAAGACAAGACATTTATTTTATTTGTTTCTAAACTAATTAAGAAGAGAAGACAAGACAAGACAAGACATGACAAGACAAAACAAGACAAGACAAGACAAGACAAGAAAAGACAAGACAAGACAAGACAAGACAAGACAAGACAAGACAAGACAAGACAAGACAAGACAAGACAAGACAAGACAAGACAAGACAAGACAAGACAAGACAAGACAAGACAAGACATGACAAGACAAAACAAGACAAGACAAGACAAGACAAGAAAAGACAAGACAAGACAAAACAAGACATTTATTTTATTTGTTTCTAAACTAATTAAGAAGAGAAGACAAGACAAGACAAGACAAGACAAGACAAGACAAGACAAGACAAGACAAGACAAGACAAGACAAGACAAGACAAGACAAGACAAGACAAGACAAGACAAGACAGGACAAGGCAATTGTGTTTGATTTGACAAGAGAATACAAGACAAGACAAGACAAGACAAGACAAGACAAGACATGACAAGACAAGACAAGACAAGAGAAGACAAGACAAGACAAGACATTTATTTTATTTGTTTCTAAACTAATTAAGAAGAGAAGACAAGACAAGACAAGACAAGACAAGACAAGACAAGACAAGACAAGACAAGACAAGACATGACATGACATGACAAGACAAGACAAGACAAGACAAGACATGACAAGACAAGACAAGACAAGACAAGACAAGACAAGACAAGACAAGACAAGACAAGACAAGACAAGACAAAACAAGACAAGACAAGCCAAGACAAGACAAGACAAGACAAGACAAGACATGACAAGACAAAATAAGACAAGACAAGACAAGACAAGACAAGACAAGACAAGACAAGACAAGACAAGACATGACAAGACAAGACAAGACAAGACAATTGTGTTTGATTTGTTTTTAAATTAATTAAGAAGAGAAGACAAGACAAGACACGACAAGACAAGACAAGACAAGACAAGACAAGACAAGACAAGACAAGACAAGACAAGACAAGACAAGACAAGACAAGACAAGACATGACAAGACAAAATAAGACAAGACAAGACAAGACAAGACAAGACAAGACAAGACATGACAAGACAAGACAAGACAAGACAATTGTGTTTGATTTGTTTTTAAATTAATTAAGAAGAGAAGACATGACAAGACAAAGCAAGACAAGACAAGACAAGACAAGACAAGACGTGACATGACAAGACAAGACAAGACAAGACAAGACAAGACATTACAAAACAAGACAAGACAAGACATTTATTTTATTTGTTTCTAAACTAATTAAGAAGAGAAGACAAGACAAGACAATACAAGACAAGACAAGACAAGACAAGACAAGACAAGACAAGACAAGACAAGACAAGACAAGACAAGACAAGACAAGACAAGACAAGACAAGACAAGACTAGACAAGACAAGACAAGACATTTATTTTATTTGTTTCTAAACTAATTAAGAAGAGAAGACAAGACAAGACAAGACAAGACAAGACAATTGTGTTTGATTTGTTTTTAAATTAATTACGATGATAAGACAAAACAAGACAAGACATGACATGACAGGACAAGACAAGACAAGACAAGACAAGACAAGACAAGACAAGACAAGACAAGACAAGACAAGACAAGACAAGACAAGACAAGACAAGACAAGACAAGACAAGACAAGACAAGACAAGACAAGACAAGACAAGACAAGACAATTGTGTTTGATTTGACAAGACAAGACAAGACAAGACAAGACAAGACAAGACAAGACAAGACAAGACAAGACAAGACAAGACATGACATGACATGACAAGACAAGACAAGACAAGACAAGACATGACAAGACAAGACAAGACAAGACAAGACAAGACAAGACAAGACAAGACAAGACAAGACAAGACAAGACAAGACAAGACATGACAAGACAAGACAAGGCAAGACAAGACAAGACAAGACATGACATGACATGACAAGACAAGACAAGACAAGACAAGACAAGACATGACAAGACAAGACAAGACATGACATGACATGACAAGACAAGACAAGACAAGACAAGATATGACAAGACAAGACAAGACAAGACAAGACAAGACAAGACAAGACAAGACAAGACAAAACAAGACAAGACAAGACAAGACAAGACAAGACAAGACAAGGCAAGACATGACAAGACAAAATAAGACAAGACAAGACAAGACAAGACAAGACAAGACATGACAAGACAAGACAAGACAAGACAATTGTGTTTGATTTGTTTTTAAATTAATTAAGAAGAGAAGACAAGACAAGACACGACAAGACAAGACAAGACAAGACAAGACAAGACAAGACAAGACATGACATGACATGACAAGACAAGACAAGACAAGACAAGACATGACAAGACAAGACAAGACAAGACAAGACAAGACAAGACAAGACAAGACAAGACAAGACAAAACAAGACAAGACAAGACAAGACAAGACAAGACAAGACATGACAAGACAAAATAAGACAAGACAAGACAAGACAAGACAAGACAAGACATGACAAGACAAGACAAGACAAGACAATTGTGTTTGATTTGTTTTTAAATTAATTAAGAAGAGAAGACAAGACAAGACACGACAAGACAAGACAAGACAAGACAAGACAAAACAAGACAAGACAAGACAAGACAAGACATGACAAAGCAAGACATGACAAAACAAGACCAGACAAGACAAGACAAGACAATTCTGTTTGATTTGTTTTTAAATTAATTAAGACGATGAGACAAGACAAGGCCAGACAGGAAAAGACAAGACAAGACAAGACAATTGTGTTTGATTTGTTTTTAAATTCATTAAGATGATAAGATGATTCTCTCTAATTAAGAAGAGAAGACAAGACAAAACAAGACAAGACAAGACAAGACAAGACAAGACCAGACAAGACAAGACAAGACAAGACATGACATGACAAAACAAGACCAGACAAGACAAGACAAGACAAGACAATTCTGTTTGATTTGTTTTTAAATTAATTAAGACGATAAGACAAGACAAGGCCAGACAGGAAAAGACAAGACAAGACAAGACAATTGTGTTTGATTTGTTTTTAAATTAATTAAGATGATAAGATGATTCTCTCTAATTAAGAATAGAAGAGAAGACAAGACAAGACAAGACAAGACAAGACAAGACAAGACAAGACAAGACAAGACAAGACAAGACATGACAAGACAAAGCAAGACAAGACAAGACAAGACAAGACAAGACATTACAAAACAAGACAAGACAAGACATTTATTTTATTTGTTTCTAAACTAATTAAGAAGAGAAGACAAGACAAGACAATACAAGACAAGACAAGACAAGACAAGACAAGACAAGACAAGACAAGACAAGACAAGACAAGACAAGACAAGACAAGACAAGACAAGACAAGACAAGACTAGACAAGACAAGACAAGACAAGACATTTATTTTATTTGTTTCTAAACTAATTAAGAAGAGAAGACAAGACAAGACAAGACAAGACAATTGTGTTTGATTTGTTTTTAAATTAATTACGATGATAAGACAAAACAAGACAAGACATGACATGACAGGACAAGACAAGACAAGACAAGACAAGACAAGACAAGACAAGACAAGACAAGACAAGACAAGACAAGACAAGACAAGACAAGACAAGACAAGACAAGACAAGACAAGACAAGACAAGACAAGACAAGACAAGACAAGACAAGACAAGACAAGACAAGACAAGACAAGACAAGACAAGACAAGACAAGACAAGACAAGACAAGACAAGACAAGACAAGACAAGACAAGACAAGACAAGACAAGACAAGACAAGACAGGACAAGACAATTGTGTTTGATTTGACAAGACAAGACAAGACAAGACAAGACAAGACAAGACAAGACAGGACAAGACAAGACAAGACAAGACAAGACAAGACAAGACAAGACAAGACAAGACAAGACAAGACATGACATGACAAGACAAGACAAGACAAGACAAGACAAGACAAGACAAGACAAGACAAGACAAGACAAGACAAGACAAGACAAGACAAGACAAGACAAGACAAGACAAGACAAGACAAGACAAGACAAGACAAGACAAGACAAGACAAGACAAGACAAGACAAGACAAGACAAGACAAGACAAGACAAGACAAGACAAGACAAGACAAGACAAGACAAGACAAGACAAGACAAGACAAGACAAGACAAGACAAGACAAGACAAGACAAGACAGGACAAGACAATTGTGTTTGATTTGACAAGACAAGACAAGACAAGACAAGACAAGACAAGACAAGACAAGACAAGACAAGACAAGACAAAACAAGACAAGACAAGACAATACAAGACAAGACAAGACAAGACAAGACAAGACAAGACAAGACAAGACAAGACAAGACAAGACAAGACAAGACAAGACAAGACAAGACAAGACAAGACAAGACAAGACAAGACAAGACAAGACAAGACAAGACAAGACAAGACAAGACAGGACAAGACAAGACAAGACAAGACAAGACAAGACAAGACAAGACAAGACAAGACAAGACAAGACATGACAAGACAAAACAAGACAAGACAAGACAAGACAAGAAAAGACAAGACAAGACAAGACAAGACAAGACAAGACAAGACAAGACAAGACAAGACAAGACATGACAAGACAAAACAAGACAAGACAAGACAAGACAAGAAAAGACAAGACAAGACAAAACAAGACATTTATTTTATTTGTTTCTAAACTAATTAAGAAGAGAAGACAAGACAAGACAAGACAAGACAAGACACGACAAGACAAGACAAGACATGACAGGACATGACGAGACAAAACAAGACAAGACATTTTTTTTAATTGTTTCTAAACTAATTAAGAAGAGAAGAGAAGACAAGACAAGACAAGACAAGACATGACAAGACAAAGCAAGACAAGACAAGACTAGACAAGACAAGACAAGACATTTATTTTATTTGTTTCTTAACTAATTAAGAAGAGAAGACAAGAGAATACAAGACAAGACAAGACAAGACAAGACAAGACAAGACAAGACATGACAAGACAAGACAAGACAAGACAAGACAAGACAAGACAAGACAAGACAAGACATTTATTTTATTTGTTTCTAAACTAATTAAGAAGAGAAGACAAGACAAGACAAGACAAGACAAGACAAGACAAGACAAGACATGACATGACATGACAAGACAAGACAAGACAAGACAAGACATGACAAGACAAGACAAGACAAAACAAGACAAGACAAGACAAGACAAAACAAGACAAGACAAAACAAGACAAGACAAGACAAGACAAGACAAGACAAGACAAGACAAGACATGACAAGACAAAATAAGACAAGACAAGACAAGACAAGACAAGACAAGACATGACAAGACAAGACAAGACAAGACATGACAAGACAAAACAAGACAAGACAAGACAAGAAGAGACAAGACAAGACAAGACAGGACAAGACAAGACAAGACAATTGTGTTTGATTTGTTTTTAAATTAATTAAGAAGAGAAGACAAGACAAGACAAGACAAGGCATGACAAGACATGACAAGACAAAACAAGACAAGACAAGAAGAGACAAGACAAGACAAGACATGACAAGACAAGACAAGACAAGACAAGACAAGACAAGACAAGACAAGACAAGACAAGACAAGACAAGACAAGACAAGACAAGACAAGACAATTGTGTTTGATTTGTTTTTAAATTAATTAAGAAGAGAAGACAAGACAAGACACGACAAGACAAGACAAGACAAGACAAGACAAGACAAGACAAAACAAGACAAGACAAGACAAGACAAGACATGACAAAGCAAGACATGACAAAACAAGACCAGACAAGACAAGACAAGACAATTCTGTTTGATTTGTTTTTAAATTAATTAAGACGATGAGACAAGACAAGGCCAGACAGGAAAAGACAAGACAAGACAAGACAATTGTGTTTGATTTGTTTTTAAATTCATTAAGATGATAAGATGATTCTCTCTAATTAAGAAGAGAAGACAAGACAAAACAAGACAAGACAAGACAAGACAAGACAAGACAAGACAAGACCAGACAAGACAAGACAAGACAAGACAAGACATGACAAAACAAGACCAGACAAGACAAGACAAGACAAGACAATTCTGTTTGATTTGTTTTTAAATTAATTAAGACGATAAGACAAGACAAGGCCAGATAGGAAAAGACAAGACAAGACAAGACAATTGTGTTTGATTTGTTTTTAAATTAATTAAGATGATAAGATGATTCTCTCTTATTAAGAATAGAAGAGAAGACAAGACAAGACAAGACAAGACAAGACAAGACAAGACAAGACAAGACAAGACAAGACAAGACAAGACAAGACATGACAAGACAAAGCAAGACAAGACAAGACAAGACAAGACAAGACAAGACATTACAAAACAAGACAAGACAAGACATTTATTTTATTTGTTTCTAAACTAATTAAGAAGAGAAGACAAGACAAGACAATACAAGACAAGACAAGACAAGACAAGACAAGACATTTATTTTATTTGTTTCTAAACTAATTAAGAAGAGAAGACAAGACAAGACAAGACAAGACAATTGTGTTTGATTTGTTTTTAAATTAATTACGATGATAAGACAAAACAAGACAAGACATGACATGACAGGACAAGACAAGACAAGACAAGACAAGACAAGACAAGACAAGACAAGACAAGACAAGACAAGACAAGACAAGACAAGACAAGACAAGACAAGACAAGACAAGACAAGACCAGACAAGACAAGACAAGACAAGACAAGACAAGACAAGACAAGACAAGACAAGACAAGACAAGACAAGACAGGACAAGACAATTGTGTTTGATTTGTTTTTAAATTAATTAAGAAGAGAAGACAAGACAAGACAAGACAAGACAAGACAAGACAAGACAAGACAAGACAAAACAAGACAAGACAAGACAAGACAAGACAAGACAAGACAAGACAAGACAAGACAAGACAAGACAAGACAAGACAAGACAAGACAAGACAAGACATGACAAGGCAAGACATGACAAAACAAGACCAGACAAGACAAGACAAGACAAGACAATTCTGTTTGATTTGTTTTTACATTAATTAAGACGATAAGACAAGACAAGGCCAGACAGGAAAAGACA
Organism: Zeugodacus cucurbitae; assembly: GCF_028554725.1. Classification (NCBI taxonomy): domain Eukaryota; kingdom Metazoa; phylum Arthropoda; class Insecta; order Diptera; family Tephritidae; genus Zeugodacus; species Zeugodacus cucurbitae. Next base: position 8,477,276 of record NC_071672.1, on the reverse strand, counting down.
AGAAAAGACAAGACAATTGTGTTTGATTTGTTTTGAAATTAATTAAGATGATAAGATGATTCTCTCTAATTAAGAAGAGAAGACAAGACAAGACAAGACAAGACAAGACAAGACAAGACAAGACAAGACAAGACAAGACAAGACAAGACAAGACAAGACAAGACAAGACAAGACAAGACAAGACAAGACAAGACAAGACAAGACAAGACAAGACCGGACAAGACAAGACAATTGTGTTTGATTTGTTTTTAAATTAATTAAGATGATAAGACAAAACAAGACAAGACATGACATGACAGGACATGACGAGACGAAACAAGACAAGACATTTTTTTTTATTTGTTTCTAAACTAGTTAAGAAGAGAAGAGAAGAGAAGAGAAGACAAGACAAGACAAGAAAAGACAGAACAAGACATGACAAAACAAAGCAAGACAAGACAAGACAAGACAAGACAAGACAAGACAAGACAAGACAAGACAAGACAAGACAAGACAAGACAAGACATGACAAGACAAGACAAGACAAGACAAGACAAGACAAGACAAGACAAGACAAGACAAGACAAGACAAAACTAGGCAAGACAAGACAAGACAAGACAAGACAAGACATGACAAGGCAAGACATGACAAAACAAGACCAGACAAGACAAGACAAGACAAGACAATTCTGTTTGATTTGTTTTTAAATTAATTAAGACGATAAGACAAGACAAGGCCAGACAGGAAAAGACAAGACAAGACAAGACAATTGTGTTTGATTTGTTTTTAAATTAATTAAGATGATAAGATGATTCTCTCTAATTAAGAAGAGAAGACAAGACAAGACAAGACAAGACAAGACAAGACAAGACAAGACAAGACAAGACATGACAAGACAAGACAAGACAAGACAAGACAAGACAAGACAAGACAAGACAATTCTGTTTGATTTGTTTTTAAATTAATTAAGACGATAAGATGATTCTCTCTAATTAAGAAGAGAAGACAAGACAAGACAAGACAAGACAAGACAAGACAAGACAAGACAAGACAAGACAAGACAAGACAAGACAAGACAAGACAAGACAAGACAAGACAAGACAAGACAAGACAAAACAAGACAAGACAAGACAATACAAGACAAGACAAGACAAGACAAGACAAGACAAGACAAGACAAGACAAGACAAGACAAGACAAGACAAGACAAGACAAGACAAGACAAGACAAGACAAGACATGACAAGACAAAACAAGACAAGACAAGACAAGACATGACAAGTTAAAACAAGACAAGACAAGACAAGACAAGAAAAGACAAGACAAGACAAGACAAGACAAGACAAGACAAGACAAGACAAGACAAGACAAGACAAGACAAGACATGACAAGACAAAACAAGACAAGACAAGACAAAACAAGACATTTATTTTATTTGTTTCTAAACTAATTAAGAAGAGAAGACAAGACAAGACAAGACAAGACAAGACACGACAAGACAAGACATGACATGACAGGACATGACGAGACAAAACAAGACAAGACATTTTTTTTAATTGTTTCTAAACTAATTAAGAAGAGAAGAGAAGACAAGACAAGACAAGACAAGACATGACAAGACAAAGCAAGACAAGACAAGACTAGACAAGACAAGACAAGACATTTATTTTATTTGTTTCTTAACTAATTAAGAAGAGAAGACAAGAGAATACAAGACAAGACAAGACAAGACAAGACAAGACAAGACAAGACATGACAAGACAAGACAAGACAAGACAAGACAAGACAAGACAAGACAAGACAAGACAAGACAAGACAAGACAAGACAAGACAAGACAAGACAAGACAAGACAAGACATTTATTTTATTTGTTTCTAAACTAATTAAGAAGAGAAGACAAGACAAGACAAGACAAGACAAGACAAGACAAGACAAGACATGACATGACATGACAAGACAAGACAAGACAAGACAATACATGACAAGACAAGACAAGACAAGACAAGACAAGACAAGACAAGACAAGACAAGACAAGACATGACATGACATGACAAGACAAGACAAGACAAGACAAGACATGACAAGACAAGACAAGACAAGACAAAACAAGACAAGACAAGACAAGACAAGACAAGACAAGACAAGACAAGACAAGACAAGACAAGACAAGACAAGACAAGACAAGACAAGACAAGACAAGACATGACAAGACAAAACAAAACAATACAAGACAAGACAAGACAAGACAAGACAAGACAAGACAAGACAAGACAAGACAAGACAAGACAAGACAAGACAAGACAAGACAAGACAAGACAAGACAAGACAAGACAAGACAAGACAAGACAAGACAAGACAAGACAAGACAAGACATGACAAGACAAAACAAGACAAGACAAGACAAGACAAGACAAGACAAGACAAGACAAGACAAGACAAGACAAGACATGACAAGACAAGACAAGACTAGACAAGACAAGACAAGACAAGACAAGACAAGACAAGACAAGACAAGACAAGACAAGACAAGACAAGACAAGACAAGACAAGACAAGACAAGACAAGACAAGACAAGACAAGACAAGACAAGACAAGACAAGACAAGACAAGACAAGACAAGACCAGACAAGACATGACATTTTTTTTTATTTGTTTCTAAACTAATTAAGAAGAGAAGAGCAGACAAGACAAGACAAGACAAGACATGACAAGACAAGACAAGACAAGACAAGACAAGACATGACAAGACAATACAAGACAAGACAAGACAAGACAAGACAAGACAAGACAAGACAAGACATGACAAGACAAGACAAGACTAGACAAGACAAGACAAGACAAGACAAGACAAGACAAGACAAGACAAGACAAGACAAGACATTTATTTTATTTGTTTCTAAACTAATTAAGAAGAGAAGAGAAGACAAGACAAGACAAGACAAGACAAGACAAGACAAGACAAGACAAGACAAGACAAGACAAGACAAGACAAGACATGACAAGACTAGACAAGACAAGACAAGACAAGACAAGACAAGACAAGACATGACATGACAAGACAAGACAAGACTAGACAAGACAAGACAAGACAAGACAAGACAAGACATTTATTTTATTTGTTTCTAAACTAATTAAGAAGAGATGACAAGACTAGACAAGACAAGACAAGACAAGACAAGACAAGACAAGACAAGACAAGACATTTATTTTATTTGTTTCTAAACTAATTAAGAAGACAAGACAAGACAAGACAAGATAAGACAAGACAAGACAAGACAAGACAAGACAAGACAAGACAAGACAAGACAAGACAAGACAAGACAAGACAAGACAAGACAAGACAAGACTAGACAAGACAAGACAAGACATTTATTTTATATGTTTCTAAACTAATTAAGAAGATAAGACAAGACAAGACAAGACGAGACAAGACACGACAAGACAAGACAAGACAAGACAAGACAAGACAAGACAAGACAAGACAAGACAAGACAAGACAAGACAAGACAAGACAAGACAAGACAAGACAAGACAAGACAAGACAAGACAAGACAAGACAAGACAAGACAAGACAAAACAAGACAAGACAAGACAAGACATTTATTTTATTTGTTTCTAAACTAATTAAGAAGAGAAGACAAGACAAGACAAGACAAGACAAGACAGGACAAGACAAGACAAGACAAGACAAGACAAGACAAGACAAGTCAAGACAAGACAAGACAAGACAAAAGAAGACAAGACAATTATTTTATTTGTTTCTAAACTAATTAAGAAGAGAAGACGAGACAAGACAAGACAAGACAAGACAAGACATGACAAGACAAAACAAGAAAAGACAAGACAAGACAAGACAAGACAAGACATGACAAGACAAGACAAGACAAGACAAGACAAGACAATTGTGTTTGATTTGTTTTTAAATTAATTAAGAAGAGAAGACAAGACAAGACACGACAAGACAAGACAATACAAGACAAGACAAGACAAGACAAAACAAGACAAGACAAGACAAGACAAGACATGACAAAGCAAGACATGACAAAACAAGACCAGACAAGACAAGACAAGACAAGACAATTCTGTTTGATTTGTTTTTAAATTAATTAAGACGATGAGACAAGACAAGGCCAGACAGGAAAAGACAAGACAAGACAATTGTGTTTGATTTGTTTTTAAATTCATTAAGATGATAAAATGATTCTCTCTAATTAAGAAGAGAAGACAAGACAAAACAAGACAAGACAAGACAAGACAAGACGAGACAAGACAAGACAAGACAAGACAAGACAAGACCAGACCAGACAAGACAAGACAAGACAAGACAAGACAAGACAATACAAGACAAGACAAGACATGACAAAACAAGACCAGACAAGACAAGACAAGACAAGACAATTCTGTTTGATTTGTTTTTAAATTAATTAAGACGATAAGACAAGACAAGACAAGACAAGACAAGACAAGACAAGACAAGACAAGACAAGACAAGACAAGACATGACAAGACATTTATTTTATTTGTTTCTAAACTAATTAAGAAGAGAAGACAAGACAAGACAAGACAAGACAAGACATTTATTTTATTTGTTTCTAAACTAATTAAGAAGAGAACACAAGACAAGACAAGACAAGACATGACAAGACAAAACAAGACAAGACAAGACAAGACAAGAAAAGACAAGACAAGACAAGACAAGACATGACGAGACAAAACAAGACATGACATTTTTTTTTATTTGTTTCTAAACTAATTAAGAAGAGAAGAGCAGACAAGACAAGACAAGACAAGACATGACAATACAAGACAAGACAAGACAAGACAAGACATGACAAGACAAAACAAGACAAGACAAGACAAGACAAGACAAGACAAGACATGACAAGACATGACAAGACTAGACAAGACAAGACAAGACAAGACAAGACAAGACAAGACAAGACAAGACAAGACAAGACAAGACATGACATGACAAGACAAGACAAGACAAGGCAAGGCAAGACAAGACAAGACATTACAAGACAAGACAAGACAAGACATTTATTTTATTTGTTTCTAAACTAATTAAGAAGAGAAGACAAGACAAGACAATACAAGACAAGACAAGACAAGACAAGACAAGACAAGACAAGACAAGACAAGACAAGACAAGACAAGACAAGACAAGACAAGACAAGACAAGACAAGACAAGACAAGACTAGACAAGACAAGACAAGACAAGACATTTATTTTATTTGTTTCTAAACTAATTAAGAAGAGAAGACAAGACAAGACAAGACAAGACAATTGTGTTTGATTTGTTTTTAAATTAATTACGATGATAAGACAAAACAAGACAAGACATGACATGACAGGACATGACAAGACAAAACAAGACAAGACTTTTTTTTTATTTGTTTCTAAACTAATTAAGAAGAGAAGACAAGACAAGACAAGACAAGTCAAGACAAGGCCAGGCAAGAAAAGACAAGACACGACAAGACAAGACAAGACATTTATTTTATTTGTTTCTAAACTAATTAAGAAGAGAAGACAAGACAAGACAAGACTAGACAAGACAAGACAAGACATGACAAGACAAGACAAGACAAGACATGACAAGACAAAACAAGACAAGACAAGACAAGACAAGACAAGACAAGACAAGACAAGACAAGACAAGACAAGACAAGACAAGACAAGACAAGACAAGACAAGACAAGACAAGACAAGACAAGACAAGACATGACAAGACAAAACAAGACAAGACAAGACAAGACAAGACAAGACAAGACAAGACAAGACAAGACAAGACAAGACAAGACAAGACAAGACAAGACAAGACAAGACAAGACAAGACAAGACAAGACAAGACAAGACAAGACAAGACAAGACAAGACAAGACAAGACAAGACAAGACAAGACAAGACAAGACATAACAAGACAAAAAAACATGACATTTTTTTTTATTTGTTTCTAAACTAATTAAGAAGAGAAGAGCAGACAAGACAAGACAAGACAAGACATGACAAGACAAGACAAGACAAGACAAGACAAGACATGACAAGACAATACAAGACAAGACAAGACAAGACAAGACAAGACAAGACAAGACAAGACAAGACAAGACATTTATTTTATATGTTTCTAAACTAATTAAGAAGATAAGACAAGACAAGACAAGACGAGACAAGACACGACAAGACAAGACAAGACAAGACAAGACAAGACAAGACAAGACAAGACAAGACAAGACAAGACAAGACAAGACAAGACAAGACAAGACAAGACAAAACAAGACAAGACAAGACAAGACATTTATTTTATTTGTTTCTAAACTAATTAAGAAGAGAAGACAAGACAAGACAAGACAAGACAAGACAGGACAAGACAAGACAAGACAAGACAAGACAAGACAAGACAAGACAAGACAAGACAAGACAAGACAAGACAAGACAAGACAAGACAAGACAAGACAAGACAAGACAAGACAAGACAAGACAAGACAAGACAAGACAAGACAAGACAAGACAAGACAAAACAAGACAAGACAAGACAAGACAAGACAAGACAAGACAAGACAAGACAAGACAAGACAAAACAAGACAAGACAAGACAAGACATTTATTTTATTTGTTTCTAAACTAATTAAGAAGAGAAGACAAGACAAGACAAGACAAGACAAGACAGGACAAGACAAGACAAGACAAGACAAGACAAGACAAGACAAGACAAGACAAGACAAGACAAGACAAGGCATGACAAGACAAAACAAGACAAGACAAGACAAGACATGACAAGACAAAACAAGACAAGACAAGACAAGACAAGACAAGACAAGACATGACAAGACAAGACAAGACAAGACAAGACAATTGTGTTTGATTTGTTTTTAAATTAATTAAGAAGAGAAGACAAGACAAGACACGACAAGACAAGACAATACAAGACAAGACAAGACAAGACAAAACAAGACAAGACAAGACAAGACAAGACATGACAAAGCAAGACATGACAAAACAAGACCAGACAAGACAAGACAAGACAAGACAATTCTGTTTGATTTGTTTTTAAATTAATTAAGACGATGAGACAAGACAAGGCCAGACAGGAAAAGACAAGACAAGACAAGACAATTGTGTTTGATTTGTTTTTAAATTCATTAAGATGATAAAATGATTATCTCTAATTAAGAAGAGAAGACAAGACAAAACAAGACAAGACAAGACAAGACAAGACGAGACAAGACAAGACAAGACAAGACAAGACAAGACAAGACAAGACATGACAAGACAAGATAAGACAAGAGAAGACAAGACAAGACAAGACAAGACAAGACAAGACAAGACAAGACAAGACAAGACAAGACAAGACAAGACAAAACAAGACAAGACAAGACAAGACAAGACAAGACAAGACAAGACAAGACAAGACAAAACAAGACAAGACAAGACAAGACATTTATTTTATTTGTTTCTAAACTAATTAAGAAGAGAAGACAAGACAAGACAAGACAAGACAAGACAGGACAAGACAAGACAAGACAAGACAAGACAAGACAAGACAAGACAAGACAAGACAAGACAAGACAAGGCATGACAAGACAAAACAAGACAAGACAAGACAAGACATGACAAGACAAAACAAGACAAGACAAGACAAGACAAGACAAGACAAGACATGACAAGACAAGAAAAGACAAGACAAGACAATTGTGTTTGATTTGTTTTTAAATTAATTAAGAAGAGAAGACAAGACAAGACACGACAAGACAAGACAATACAAGACAAGACAAGACAAGACAAAACAAGACAAGACAAGACAAGACAAGACATGACAAAGCAAGACATGACAAAACAAGACCAGACAAGACAAGACAAGACAAGACAATTCTGTTTGATTTGTTTTTAAATTAATTAAGACGATGAGACAAGACAAGGCCAGACAGGAAAAGACAAGACAAGACAAGACAATTGTGTTTGATTTGTTTTTAAATTCATTAAGATGATAAAATGATTATCTCTAATTAAGAAGAGAAGACAAGACAAAACAAGACAAGACAAGACAAGACAAGACGAGACAAGACAAGACAAGACAAGACAAGACAAGACCAGACCAGACAAGACAAGACAAGACAAGACAAGACAAGACAATACAAGACAAGACAAGACATGACAAAACAAGACCAGACAAGACAAGACAAGACAAGACAATTCTGTTTGATTTGTTTTTAAATTAATTAAGACGATAAGACAAGACAAGACATGACAAAGCAAGACATGACAAAACAAGACCAGACAAGACAAGACAAGACAAGACAATTCTGTTTGATTTGTTTTTAAATTAATTAAGACGATGAGACAAGACAAGGCCAGACAGGAAAAGACAAGACAAGACAAGACAATTGTGTTTGATTTGTTTTTAAATTCATTAAGATGATAAAATGATTATCTCTAATTAAGAAGAGAAGACAAGACAAAACAAGACAAGACAAGACAAGACAAGACGAGACAAGACAAGACAAGACAAGACAAGACAAGACCAGACCAGACAAGACAAGACAAGACAAGACAAGACAAGACAAGACAAGACAAGACAAGACAAGACAAGACAAGACAAGACAAGACATGACAAGACATTTATTTTATTTGTTTCTAAACTAATTAAGAAGAGAAGACAAGACAAGACAAGACAAGACAAGACATTTATTTTATTTGTTTCTAAACTAATTAAGAAGAGAACACAAGACAAGACAAGACAAGACATGACAAGACATGACAAGACAAAACAAGACAAGACAAGACAAGACAAGAAAAGACAAGACAAGACAAGACAAGACATGACGAGACAAAACAAGACATGACATTTTTTTTTATTTGTTTCTAAACTAATTAAGAAGAGAAGAGCAGACAAGACAAGACAAGACAAGACATGACAATACAAGACAAGACAAGACAAGACAAGACATGACAAGACAAAACAAGACAAGACAAGACAAGACAAGACAAGACAAGACAAGACATGACAAGACATGACAAGACTAGACAAGACAAGACAAGACAAGACAAGACAAGACAAGACAAGACAAGACAAGACATGACATGACAAGACAAGACAAGACAAGACAAGACAAGACAAGACAAGACAAGACATTACAAGACAAGACAAGACAAGACATTTATTTTATTTGTTTCTAAACTAATTAAGAAGAGAAGACAAGACAAGACAATACAAGACAAGACAAGACAAGACAAGACAAGACAAGACAAGACAAGACAAGACAAGACAAGACAAGACAAGACAAGACAAGACAAGACAAGACAAGACAAGACTAGACAAGACAAGACAAGACAAGACATTTATTTTATTTGTTTCTAAACTAATTAAGAAGAGAAGACAAGACAAGACAAGACAAGACAATTGTGTTTGATTTGTTGTTAAATTAATTACGATGATAAGACAAAACAAGACAAGACATGACATGACAGGACATGACAAGACAAAACAAGACAAGACTTTTTTTTTATTTGTTTCTAAACTAATTAAGAAGAGAAGACAAGACAAGACAAGACAAGTCAAGACAAGGCCAGGCAAGAAAAGACAAGACACGACAAGACAAGACAAGACATTTATTTTATTTGTTTCTAAACTAATTAAGAAGAGAAGACAAGACAAGACAAGACTAGACAAGACAAGACAAGACAAGACATGACAAGACAAAACAAGACAAGACAAGACAAGACAAGACAAGACAAGACAAGACAAGACATGACAAGACAAGACAAGACTAGACAAGACAAGACAAGACAAGACAAGACATTTATTTTATTTGTTTCTAAACTAATTAAGAAGAGAAGACAAGACAAGACAAGACACGACAAGACAAGACAAGACAAGACAAGACAAGACAAGACAAGACAAGACAAGACAAGACATGACAAGACAAAACAAGACAAGACAAGACAAGACATTTATTTTATTTGTTTCATTTGTTTCTAAACTAATTAAGAAGAGAAGACAAGACAAGACAAGAAAAGACAAGACAAGACATTTATTTTATTTGTTTCTAAACTAATTAAGAAGAGAACACAAGACAAGACAAGACAAGACATGACAAGACAAGACAAGACAAGACAAGACAAGACATTTATTTTATTTGTTTCTAAACTTATTAAGAAGACAAGACAAGACAAGAAAAGACACGACAAGACAAGACAAGACAAGACAAGACAAGACAAGACAAGACAAGACAAGACAAGACAAGACAAGACAAGACAAGACAAGACAAGACAAGACAAGACAAGACAAGACAAGACAAGACAAGACAAGACAAGACAAGACAAGACAAGGCAAGACAAGACAAGACATGACAAGACAAGACAAGACATTTATTTTATTTGTTTCTAAACTAATTAAGAAGAGAAGACAAGACAAGACAAGACAAGACATTTATTTTATTTGTTTCTAAACTAATTAAGAAGAGAACACAAGACAAGACAAGACAAGACATGACAAGACAAAACAAGACAAGACAAGACAAGACAAGAAAAGACAAGACAAGACAAGACAAGACATTTATTTTATTTGTTTCTAAACTAATTAAGAAGAGAAGACAAGACAAGACAAGACAAGACAAGACACGACAAGACAAGACATGACATGACAGGACATGACGAGACAAAACAAGACAAGACATTTTTTTTATTTGTTTCTAAACTAATTAAGAAGAGAAGAGAAGACAAGACAAGACAAGACAAGACATGACAAGACAAAGCAAGACAAGACAAGACAAGACAAGACAAGACAAGACAAGACAAGACAAGACAAGACAAGACAAGACAAGACAAGACAAGACATTTATTTTATTTGTTTCTTAACTAATTAAGAAGAGAAGACAAGAGAATACAAGACAAGACAAGACAAGACAAGACAAGACATGACAAGACAAGACAAGACAAGACAAGACAAGACAAGACAAGACAAGAAAAGACAAGACAAGACAAGACATGACAAGACAAAGCAAGACAAGACAAGACAAGACAAGACAAGACATGACATGACAAGACAAGACAAGACAAGACAAGACAAGACAAGACAAGACAAGACAAGACAAGACAAGACAAGACAAGACAAGACAAGACAAGACAAGACAAGACAAGACAAGACAAGACAAGACAAGACAAGACAAGACAAGACAAGACAAGACAAGACAAGAAAAGACAAGACAAGACAAGACAAGACAAGACAAGACAAGACAAGTCTGGTGCCAGCAGCCGCGGTAATTCCAGCTCCAATAGCGTATATTAAAGTTGTTGCGGTTAAAACGTTCGTAGTTGAATTTGTGCTTCATACGGGTAGTACAGCTATAATTGTGGTATGTACATTACCTTATGTATGCAAGCGTATTACCGGTGGAGTTCTTATATGTAATTAATACAATGTATTTTTTATATATTCCTCCTTTTTAAACCTGCTTCAGTGCTCTTCATCGAGTGTTGTTGTGGGCCGGTGCAATTAAATTGAACAAATTAGAATGCTTAAAGCAGGCTCCAAATGCCTGAATATTTTGTGCATGGAATAATGAAATAAGACCTCTGTTCTACTTTCATTGGTTTTTAGATCAAGAGGTAATGATTAATAGAAGCAGTTTGGGGGCATTAGTATTACGACGCGAGAGGTGAAATTCTTGGACCGTCGTAAGACTAACTTAAGCGAAAGCATTTGCCAAAGATGTTTTCATTAATCAAGAACGAAAGTTAGAGGTTCGAAGGCGATCAGATACCGCCCTAGTTCTAACCATAAAAGATGCCAACTAGCAATTGGGTGTAGCTACTACTATGGCTCTCTCAGTCGCTTCCCGGGAAACCAAAGCTTTTGGGCTCCGGGGGAAGTATGGTTGCAAAGCTGAAACTTAAAGGAATTGACGGAAGGGCACCACCAGGAGTGAACAATTGTGAAATATACAAAAATTAATATATTGTATAGTTGTTAGAGAGAATCTTATAACATAAAGATACAGATTTTTGAACGCAAAGTACTTTATTTCTCAATATTCATTGAGAACATAAGGTAGTGTTATAGATTGTTATCAAACGACTATTACAATATACTGAAAAACAATTGGGAAATACAAAAATTAATATATTGTATAGTTGTTAGAGAGAATCTTATAACATAAAGATACAGATTTTTGAACGCAAAGTACTTTATTTCTCAATATTCATTGAGAACATAAGGTAGTGTTATAGATTGTTATCAAACGACTATTACAATATACTGAAAAACAATTGAAATATACAAAAATTAATATATAATGGTATATTGAATAGTTGTTAGAGAGAACCTTAACATAAAGATACAGCTTTGAACGCAAAGTTATCAAACGACTTTTACAATATACTGAAAAGCAATTGAAATATACAAAAATTAATATAATGGTATATTGTATAATATAAAAACTATGTTTGGTTAAACGGCGGACATAAAAATGATTATATTTACATAGCCAAATGCATCGTCATCGTATTAGTGACGCGCAAAAAGGAATTCAGGAGATTCCTACTTGTCCCTATTTGCGCGGGTATGGGTAAAGAATATGCCCGAGGTAAGGCATGCCTGTCGTAAGAGGCGACTAAAATCCCATCAGGTCCTGCGGGTTTGGATCGAGAATATGCCCGAGGTAAGGTATGCCTGTCGTAAGAGGCGACTAAAATCCAAACATGCACAAATAGATAACAGGCTGATGCTAATGGCTGATACTCAGGCTGTTATCTATACGTGCTAGATAATATATTTCATGGCTTGAACGGAATTATGTTATCTTTTTGATTTAGCTTTTTCCAAAAAGGAATTGGTCACTCCTTTCAAAAAGGGCAATTGTGTTCAAGCCACAATTGCCTACCAGTGCAGAGCAGTATGGAAAGGCTCAACTGGAAGTAGCTTCGGCTACAAAGTCTTACCAGAGACTTAAACTCGGTGCCACGGGGAGCAGGAGCCCAGGAGGCTTCGGTTTCCGCCTGCTCGTTGGGTTACGGCCCTTCGGGGAGTATCGTGGTGGCTGTGGTTTCTAAACCTAAATGCAGGCAGAGGGCCTTTGGCTTCTCGGTGTGGAGTTGCAACCAACCGGGTGCCGGACCCAAAGTACGGCAGAGGTTTTAGATGGGCCTCGGCCCTACCAATGTGGCATAAGTGTGTCCATACCACACGCCAATTGGTACTGGAAGTGTGCATAGCTACAAATATTGACGCATTGTATTAATCCATTTGTGTTTTTGAATACACGTATGGTAAGGCCTTCACAGGCAGGTACATACGTTAAAACAAATCCACATTTGTCCCTATTTGCGAAGAGCCGAAACCACATATAAAGAGCCAAAACGCCGAAACCACGTATATTTGCATATAAAAAAAACTAAGTTTGGTTAAACGGCGGGCATAAAAATGATTTTATTTACGTAGCCAAATGCATCGTCATCTTATTAGTGACGCGCGTGAAGGAATTCAGGAGATTCCTACTGTCCCTATTTTTCCTACCCTGCGGGTATGGGTAAAGAATATGCCCGAGGTAAGGCATGCCTGTCGTAAGAGGCGACTAAAATCCAAAACATGCACAAATAGATAACAGGCTGATGATAATGGCTGATACTTAGGCTGTTATCTATACGTGCTAGATAATATATTTCATGGCTTGAACGGAATTATGTTATCTTTTTGATTTAGCTTTTTCCAAAAAGGAATTGGTCACTCCTTTCAAAAAGGGCAATTGTGTTCAAGCCACAATTGCCTACCAGTGCAGAGCAGTATGGAAAGGCTCAACTGGAAGTAGCTTCGGCTACAAAGTCTTACCAGAGACTTAAACTCGGTGCCACGGGGAGCAGGAGCCCAGGAGGCTTCGGTTTCCGCCTGCTCGTTGGGTTACGGCCCTTCGGGGAGTATCGTGGTGGCTGTGGTTTCTAAACCTAAATACAGGCAGAGGGCCTTTGGCTTCTCGGTGTGGGGTTGCAACCAACCGGGTGCCGGACCCAAAGTACGGCAGAGGTTTTAGATGGGCCTCGGCCCTACCAATGTGGCATAAGTGTGTCCATACCACACGCCAATTGGTACTGGAAGTGTGCATAGCTACAAATACAGGGCGCTGATTGACGCATTGTATTAATCCATTTGTGTTTTTGAATACACGTATGGTAAGGCCTTCACAGGCAGGTACATACGTTAAAACAAATCCACATCTGTCCCTATTTGCGAAGAGCCGAAACCACATATAAAGAGCCAAAACGCCGAAACCACGTATATTTGCATATAAAAAAACTAAGTTTGGTTAAACGGCGGGCATAAAAATGATTTTATTGACGTAGCCAAATGCATCGTCATCTTATTAGTGACGCGCAAAAAGGAATTCAGGAGATTCCTACTGTCCCTATTTGCTTCTATACAGCGTTGCATGATGCTTGCCTGTTTGCCTGTATGTCGCACCGTTTCTACGGATGCGTTGCAGGTTTTATTGGGTGTGCCCCCTCTTGACCTGATTGTTTTACAGCGTGCTGTTTCTTTCAGGTTGAGGAGGGGTTTGAGTGTGTTATTGCTGCGGAATGAATGGATTTCTGACGATGATGTGGAGAGGTTGGGATATCTAGGAAGCAAGAGGCTTCTAGATGACAGGGTTAGGAGTAGGTGGCAAGACCGTTGGGATAATAGTCCTAACGGTCGTGTGACTTATGAGTACATTCGGGATGTTGGGTTTGTTGGGGAAAACCCAGATTTCAGATTCTGTCTGAGTCTGGGTTTCCTACTTACGGGGCATGGGCCTTTGAATGCTTTTTTGCATCAGAGGCGCCTCTCTGATGGAATGGAATGTATGTGTGGGGCGCGTGTTGAGGATTGGGTGCATGTTATTGCTGAATGCCCGATGTACTCGGACATTAGGGACCTTGGGGGTATGGGGATTAGTTGGACTGATGGACGGTTAGATGTTAGTGGTGTGATCTCCACTAGTTGGGATGCCGAACGATTAGAATTTTTTGGTGTGTTTGCGCGTGAGGTGTTTAAGCGGCGAAGACAATTAGCTGGAAACTAAGTATAGTTTCTTTGTGTGAATGGTGTGTGTATTGTGTGTGTATTGGATGAGAGAATGGGGTCCAACCCCTGGTCACCAGTCCAGAGCAGTATGGAAGCTCAACTGGTAGTAGTTTCAACTACGAGGTCTGACCGGAGACTTAATTCTGGTACCACGGGGAGTAGGAGCCCTTGGAGTTCGCTCCAACCTACTCGTGCGGACTGGCCCCTCGGGGAGTATCGTGGTGGTTGTGGTTTAATACCCGAATGCGGGGAGAGTGATATTTGTCACTCAATGTGGAGTTGCATTGCAACCGGGTGCCGGACCCAAAGTACGGCAGAGGTTTTAGATAGGCCTCGAACCTCACCAAGGTGGTTAGTGTGTCCATTCCACACGCCAATTGGTACTGAATAATGCATTGCATTTTTCGGGGCGCTGATCATCGCATTGATTTGATCCGCTGTGCTTTTGAGCACCGTGAGGTAAGGCCGTTGTCGGCAGGTACTCACGTTAATATTGGCTTTAGATGTCCCTATTTACTATTCGATTGTAGAATTTCAGATAGTTCAGACGTGTTTTCGTTTCTGTGCGTTTTCTGTGTCGTGAATTTTGTGTGAATTGGTATTTTTTGTGTGGGAGCCCTCAGCATTGGATGTAAGTACATTCATTTTGAGTATTTGTGAATTAGTTTGTGATTTGTGGTAGTTTTTTAGCGCATTTGCATACATATTTACGCATTAGTATATTAATATATACGTGTGTGTATATATGTGTGTTTTTCATAAAAAATTTTCATTTTCAATATATGTTCGATTGTATGTGTAGATAAAGTTTGTCAGTACGTGTATACTTTTTCTGTAGTTGGCTTTGTGTATTTTTACATTACTGCAAGTGTTTGAATATATATACAATTGTATGTATATTTTCTCATTTGTTAGTTTGTGTGTGCATATCATAGCTGGCTTTTGAAAATTTTTACATTGCGGCAGGTGTTTATTTATATACGTGTAGTTGAGTGTATTTTTGGAAATTTGAATTTGTTTTTGTGAAAAGAAAATTTGTTTGAGCAAGTGTTTTTTGTGTGACGTAATTGTTTTTCGTTTGTTGTTTTTTGAGCACAGGTGTTTTCGTGCACAGGTGTTTTTGAGCACAGGTGTTTTCGAGCACAGGTGTTTTTGAGCACAGGTGTTTTCGAGCACAGGTGTTTTTTGAGCACAGTAGTTTTGTGTGTGTAGGCGCGTGTTAGGTAGTACCTTTTGGGGTTTACGTGGTTTACCCACATTGTTAGCGTGGGTGCTGACTCTCATAGAGTCTCAGTGTTTTCTGTGTTTGTTGTTTTTCTGCTTTTTGGTTTTTCTGCCAGTGAGTGTTGTGTCGAGTGTCTGGTACTGTGTTGCCACTTGTTTCCGGGGGGATTGGGCAGGTTTTGCTCAAAGGGTGCCGGTGTCTGTCCGAGTGTTGAAGGTGCTGATTTTTGTTTAGACTGCGTTCGTAGCTGTTAACCTTTGACCTACAGTGCGATTTGGTTCAGCTCCACATCGGTTGGCTTGGAGCCGTTACGGGGACTTTGTTCTGTCCGGCGGTTTATTGGGTGACCAGTTCCAGACCGTTGGCTGGAGTTGTGGGTTGTGCCCTTGCGATTTCGCAATAATCGACTGCTTAGGTGGTAGCAGCTACTGGACGATTCTATTCTTATAGTTAGTTCCTTCAGTGCGTTCAGTCACACGTGTCTTGAGAGCAGCTGTTCCAAGTCTTGTCTGGTCGAGTGGCTTCTGTGCCAGTGTTTTGCCGGCGGATCAGCCTGCCTGGTGAAAGGCCGGAAGTAGAAATGCTTCCCTCACGGAGGAGAAGGGCTAAGCACCCTGCTGGGAATGAGGGGAAAGAGCTAGCGTTAGCAGTGGAGACCTCGTCGGCTGATGAAGGTACTGGACCTTCGGTTGGGTCCCCGCCGCGTAGGAAGGTTAGGATAGGATCGCCATCGTTGGTGATGTTAGGGGATGGGAGTAGTTGTGCTGATATGGGTGACACCGCTGAAGAAGTGGTTGTCCACCCTATTGTTAGCAAGCGTGGAGGTGTAGTAAGGATTAAGGGGAAGAAGCGCATTAAGGGTACTTCTGCAAAGGAGTGTCCTGTTAGCGCTGTTAAGGAGGGTGGAGAAAATGGTGGTGTGGTTGGGGGAGGCGCTATTAGCCATGTTGCTGCCATGAAGGCAGTGACGGCGGAATTAAACGCATTGGTGTTTGGGGTTGTAGACTTTGAGGTCACTACTGCGAAGGGGCTGATGGAGCTTGCCTCGAAGTACGAGGCGCTTCTGATGACGGTAGTAACCGAGAATGCCCATCTTCGCGGTCAGGTTGATGCTCTCAGGGGGGGTTGTGGGGGATCTATTCTCCAATCGAAGAGGTCGGTTGTGGGTTTGGCTCCGGCTGAGTCGGTGCGTGCGCCTCCAGCGCCAGTGTTGGAGGCGATTGCTCCGGCATTGCCGAAGCCGGTTGAGACTTGGTCGGTGGTGGTGAGAAGCAAGGCCCCTACCACCTCCTCTAAGGAGGTGATTAAGAAGGTCGTGAAGGAGGTGGGACCTTCCCTCGGAGTGCGTGTACACGAGGTGAAGCCGATTAAGGGTGGTGGGGTGGTTATTCGCACCCCCTCTGTTTTAGAGAGGGAAAAGGTGGCGAATAATGCCAAGTTCGGGGAGGTGGGGTTGGATGTGAGTGTGAACCGGAAGTTGGGTCCGCGGGTTGTGGTTCAGGGGGTTCACACCGAAATCTCCCATGATGACTTCATGGAGGAGCTCTTTCGGTTGAACCTTCAGGACATCAGCCCTGAGGCACGACAGTCAGATGTGCGGATGGTCAGTCGGCCCTGGAAGGTGGCTGCTGATGGTAGCACCAACGTTGTCCTTGAGGGGTCGGACAAATTAATGTCCGCCCTTTTGGAGGCGGGAAGGTGCTACATAAAGTGGTTCTCCTTCAGGGTTCGACCGGATAGCCCAGTTGCTGGCTGCTTCCGGTGTATGGGTTTTGACCATAGAGTGGCTGAGTGTAGGGCCAAATCAGATGTTTGTAGGCGGTGCGGTCAAGAAGGACATAGAGCTGCCGGTTGTGGTAATGCCCCTCATTGTCGCAACTGTGCATTTAAGGGTAGGCCAGCTGGGCATCTTATGATGTCAGCTGTTTGCCCGATTTACTGTGGCGTTGTTGAGCGTGCCCTCTCCAGACACTGATGGGGGGGGTTTTTCAGCTTAATTGTCAGGGGTCGTATGCCGTTATGTGTGAGTTGGGGGGTTGTATGATTGAGGGGGGGTGTGGCATTGCCTTACTTCAGGAGCCTTACGCCACCAATGGTGTGGTTCGGGGTCTTCCTGGAGGTTTTAGGGTCTTTACGGACCTTGGGGTTAATGCTGCAATAGTTGTGAATGATTCCGGCTACGATTGTGTAGTCTTGGATTCGTCACAACAGGGGGTGTGTGTGTCTATAGAGGGGGAGTTCGGTAGAATGATTGTCGCTAGTTTGTATTGCAAATTTAGCGAGCCCCTAGAGCCCTACCTGGGCTATATGGATAAGTTACTACTTCTGGCGAGTGGTAGCCCATTAGTCCTAGGGTTGGATGCGAATGCCTCGTCCTCGATGTGGTTTAGTAAGGTATCTAGACATTCGTCTGGATATCAAAGCCACGTTCGAGGCGAGGTAATGAATGAATGGGTGTTGGCTAAGGGCCTTCACATTCTGAATGAGCCGAGTGAGTGGTATACGTTTGATGGGCCTAGGGGTGTGAGTGATATTGACGTGACGCTTATGAATGAGGCAGCAAGTAGAGCGTTTGATTTTAAGTGGGAGGTTAGAGGAGGGTGGGGTCTGAGTGATCATAATTTGATCCAAATTGTGGTTGCTCCTCGTTCCCCTCCTTTGGTGTGTGTGAGTCCATTGCGGCGATGGCGTACCTCTGGTATTGACTGGAACCGATATGGACAGAGTGTAAGGGAAGCGGTGTTAGAAATACCGCTTAGAGTGTTTGATGATCTGGAAGTGGATGAGCAAATTGCTCGGCTGTGTGAGTTGGTGTGGGGTGTGAATGACAGATTGTTCAGGAAGTGTGGAAGTTTTAGGGTTAGAAAAATTAAGTGGTGGACGCATGAGTTAACCTTGAAGAGGAGGACTGTCCGGCGGTTGAGACGAAAGTTTCAACGTGCTCGGCGGTTCAATTCTGACAGGCTGTCCCAGTTTAGGTATGATTTTAGTTGTGCGATGAATGAATATAAAGATATGATTGTGAAAATTAAAGAAGAAGAGTGGAGGAGTTTTGTGAATGACAATAGGGATGACCCCTGGAGTCAGGTCTATAAGATCTGCAGGGGTCGTAAGAGGGAGGATATCACCTCTCTTCGTGTTGGTGACACTGTGTTATCAACGTGGAGAGAGTGTGCTGGGGTTCTGTTAGGAGCGTTCTTTCCCAGGGCTGAGGTTCAGGCACCCCATGCACATGAGGTACCTGTTCCTCCATTAGATGATGGGGAGCTGGGATATGCCTTTGGCCTGGTCAGGTCTAAACGGTCTCCAGGTTTTGATGGTCTGAACGGAGAGATGTGCAAATGCTTGTGGAAGTTCATTCCGGAATACTTGGAGGTCATTTATGATAAGTGCATTTGTGAGGGATATTTTCCACGTGAGTGGAAAAGTGCCAGGGTTGTTCCTCTCCTGAAGTCTCCTGATAAGATCAGGAGTGATCCTCGTTCTTATCGGGGCATCAGTCTCCTTCCAGTGCTTGGAAAAGTGCTGGAAAGAGTTATGGTGGAACGGCTTCAGGAGCTAACGCGGGATTTGAGGTCGAATAGGCAGTATGGGTTCAGGAAAGGACGCAGTGTAGAAGATGCCTGGATGTATGTTCAGAATGCTGTGAGGGAGAATACCAACAAATATGTCCTTGGCATATTTGTTGACTTCAAGGGGGCGTTTGATTACCTAATCTGGGATCGTGTGATTCAACGGCTAGAGGAACTTAACTGTTCGGAAATTAGTCTCTGGCGGAGCTTCTTTTCGGACAGGAAAGCTTCTATCGTTGGTATGAATGGGAGTGTGGAGATTGGAGTGGTTCGTGGCTGCCCGCAGGGATCCATCTGTGGTCCATATATTTGGAACCTCATGATGGACTCACTGCTTGGGCAGCTCGAACCACTCTGCAGGTGTTGTGCGTATGCGGATGACCTGCTTCTTTTAGTTGAAGGCTGTTCGAGGTCTGAGATTGAAAGGGTAGGAGGGCAATTGTTGGAGATTGCTCATAATTGGGGTGTGGGTGTGGGGGTTGACATATCGATGGATAAAACGGTGACAATGCTCTTAAAGGGTAGACTGTCACCGGGGCGTCCACCGGTTGTCCGTGTGAATGGGGTCAGCATCAGGTATGTGACGCAAGTCAAATATCTGGGGTTGACCATGAGTGAAAGAATGTGTTTTACTCCACACTTAGTGAATGTGAAGCGGCGGCTGCAGGCGATTGTTGGTAGTGTCAGGCGCGTTTTACGGAGTGATTGGGGTCTCGGGCGTCGTGCTGTTCGCTCCATATATCGAGGTTTGTTTGTGGCCTGTGCCACTTATGGATCTCCTATATGGTGGAAGGTGGCTACGATGGTTTCGGGTCGTCGAAAACTTCTTTCTATACAGCGTTGCATGATGCTTGCCTGTTTGCCTGTATGTCGCACCGTTTCTACGGATGCGTTGCAGGTTTTATTGGGTGTGCCCCCTCTTGACCTGATTGTTTTACAGCGTGCTGTTTCTTTCAGGTTGAGGAGGGGTTTGAGTGTGTTATTGCTGCGGAATGAATGGATTTCTGACGATGATGTGGAGAGGTTGGGATATCTAGGAAGCAAGAGGCTTCTAGATGACAGGGTTAGGAGTAGGTGGCAAGACCGTTGGGATAATAGTCCTAACGGTCGTGTGACTTATGAGTACATTCGGGATGTTGGGTTTGTTGGGGAAAACCCAGATTTCAGATTCTGTCTGAGTCTGGGTTTCCTACTTACGGGGCATGGGCCTTTGAATGCTTTTTTGCATCAGAGGCGCCTCTCTGATGGAATGGAATGTATGTGTGGGGCGCGTGTTGAGGATTGGGTGCATGTTATTGCTGAATGCCCGATGTACTCGGACATTAGGGACCTTGGGGGTATGGGGATTAGTTGGACTGATGGACGGTTAGATGTTAGTGGTGTGATCTCCACTAGTTGGGATGCCGAACGATTAGAATTTTTTGGTGTGTTTGCGCGTGAGGTGTTTAAGCGGCGAAGACAATTAGCTGGAAACTAAGTATAGTTTCTTTGTGTGAATGGTGTGTGTATTGTGTGTGTATTGGATGAGAGAATGGGGTCCAACCCCTGGTCACCAGTCCAGAGCAGTATGGAAGCTCAACTGGTAGTAGTTTCAACTACGAGGTCTGACCGGAGACTTAATTCTGGTACCACGGGGAGTAGGAGCCCTTGGAGTTCGCTCCAACCTACTCGTGCGGACTGGCCCCTCGGGGAGTATCGTGGTGGTTGTGGTTTAATACCCGAATGCGGGGAGAGTGATATTTGTCACTCAATGTGGAGTTGCATTGCAACCGGGTGCCGGACCCAAAGTACGGCAGAGGTTTTAGATAGGCCTCGAACCTCACCAAGGTGGTTAGTGTGTCCATTCCACACGCCAATTGGTACTGAATAATGCATTGCATTTTTCGGGGCGCTGATCATCGCATTGATTTGATCCGCTGTGCTTTTGAGCACCGTGAGGTAAGGCCGTCGTCGGCAGGTACTCACGTTAATATTGGCTTTAGATGTCCCTATTTGCTACCCTGCGGGTACGGGTAAAGAATATGCCCGAGGTAAGGCATGCCTGTCGTAAGAGGCGACTAAAATCCCATCAGGTCCTGCGGGTTTGGATCGAGAATATGCCCGAGGTAAGGTATGCCTGTCGTAAGAGGCGACTAAAATCCAAACATGCACAAATAGATAACAGGCTGATGCTAATGGCTGATACTCAGGCTGTTATCTATACGTGCTAGATAATATATTTCATGGCTTGAACGGAATTATGTTATCTTTTTGATTTAGCTTTTTCCAAAAAGGAATTGGTCACTCCTTTCAAAAAGGGCAATTGTGTTCAAGCCACAATTGCCTACCAACAGCAAGGTCGTAGGCATTCTCTGAACGCCTACTTCAGCTTTGTTGAGCCTGCAAAATCTGCTCTCTCAAATAAACAATCAAACGGTGAGAAAGATGAGTCATCGAAGCGCTCAGCCGAGCAGCAGAAGGGATCAGCAGAAACTGAAAAAAACAGCAAGTGCGCAACAACAAATCAGCAGGCAACATCAACCAAGCAGGTATCAGCAAACGAGCGGACAACAATGGAAAAAACAATGCAAGGTGAGCATGTACCGAAGAGAAAAGTACAATCTGTACAGACTGGCATTGACCGCTACGTCAACATAAAAAGGAAATCAAGTCCTATCAAGACAGCGGTTAATGCCAAAAAGTTTCAACCCGCCACGCTTAATACAAATAAGCCTGGAAATTTAAATGGCAACAGATTTGCCATACTAAGCAATGGTTTGGACGACGATGCGAAGGGTGCCACCACAGTCGCGAATGCTAAGCCGCCGCCAATATATTTACGTGAGCGTAGCTCAAATGCACTTGTTGATAAACTCAGTGAAATTGTAGGTACCAACAATTTTCATATCGTGCCTTTGAAAAAAGGCAAGATTGATGAAACTAAAATACAATCCTACACTGAGAAAAGTTTTATGGATATAGTAAAATTTTTGTCAAATAACAACAAGAATTATTATTCTTATCAACTGAAGAGCTCTAAAGGCCTAGTTGTTGTTGCAAAAGGCATTGAGTCTTCGGTAGAATCTAATGATATCAAAGAAGCCCTTGAAGAATGCGGCTTTGGAATTAAAAATGTGGTAAATATCTTCAATAGAAATAAAGTACCACACCCAATGTTTAAAATTGAATTGTTGCCAAACTCTAATCCAATAAAAAAGAATGAAACACACCCAATATACAATTTAAAATATTTACTCCATCGTAGAATTACCATTGAAGAACCTCATAAAAGAAATGGTCCGGTACAATGCACTAACTGCCAAGAGTATGGGCATACCAAATCATATTGCACTCTACGCAGTGTTTGTGTGGTATGTGGTGATTTGCACCCAACATCAAAATGCACTCTTAAAAAAGAGGATACAAATAAAAAATGCAGTAACTGTGGAGGAAATCATACTGCTAACTACAGGGGCTGCTCTGTATATAAAGACTTGAAATCAAAATTGTCACTGGGAATTCAAGCTCGTCGTAACCAAATGTTGAATATCCCTCGTAACGAAAATGTAGTAATTACAGACCAGAGTTCGAAACCTGGTAATTCTAAGGATATCTTTGTCCAGGGAAGCTATGCAAATGTGGTAAAAGGCAACGCTGTGCAAATGCAACAACCGCAAAATCCACCAAGTGGAGGTATTGAAAATATGATTCTAAATCTGACTCAATGTATGACACAATTCATGTCTACGATGCAAAATATGATCCAAGATTTGATCAAATCTCAAAATCAAATGTTACAAACTTTATTATCTAAAAAATGAGTATACTAAATATTTGTATATGGAATGCCAACGGTGTAAACCAACACAAACTGGAGTTAATACGATTTCTGACTGAAAAAAACATAGATGTTATGCTGATATCAGAAACTCATTTAACAAATAAAAACAATTTCTTTATAGCGGGATATAGACTTCATGTTACAAATCATCCAGATGGAAAGGCGCACGGTGGAACAGCAGTATTGGTTAGAAATCGGCTAAACCACCATGCTTTAGAACCACATGCTACAGCGCAGCTACAAGCTACAACAATATCATTGAAAAATCGAGGCTCTGACCTCAATCTGACGGCTATATACTGTCCACCTCGTTTTAAAATTACAGACTGCGAATTTAAAGATTTTTTTGGAACGCTAGGTCCAAGATTTCTAGCTGGTGGTGATTATAATGCAAAACATATGTACTGGGGCTCACGTCTTATTAATCCGAAAGGACGACAGCTGTACTACACTATTATAAATAAGCACAATAACCTTGATATAATATCTCCTGGTAAGCCGACATACTGGCCCAGTGATAGAAACAAAATACCAGACTTAATAGATTTTGCTGTAGTCAAAAATATAGATAGATCGCTAATAACAGCAGATACATGTACAGACTTATCTTCAGATCATTCTCCTGTACTAATAAAGTTATTCGAACAGCCCATGATAGTTGAGCCAAAAGTATCTCTAACATCTTTTAAAACTAACTGGTTGAAATATAGAAAATATATCAGTAGCCACATTAATATCGATTTAAAAATAAGTACAGGAAGAGACATTGATGAAAGCGTAATGGAATTCAATGATGTAATAACAAATGCAGCTGTCTTGGCAACACCTAAAAGAAAAGTTAAGGT
Organism: Zeugodacus cucurbitae; assembly: GCF_028554725.1. Taxonomy (NCBI): domain Eukaryota; kingdom Metazoa; phylum Arthropoda; class Insecta; order Diptera; family Tephritidae; genus Zeugodacus; species Zeugodacus cucurbitae. The sequence goes on along the minus strand of NC_071672.1, from coordinate 8,452,780 downwards.
TTTTAGAAACATGACTAATAATGAAATAGAAAAGCTTGTAAATGAGAAAAGGCAAGCGAGACGTGAATGGCAGTTAAGTCGTTCCCCTTCTACTCTGCGTCAACTGAAATCGGCATCACGTAAGTTAAAAAAAGCACTTAAACGCGATACAGAATACAATACTGAAAATTATATAAAGCACCTGTGTCCAAATTCTAGCAAGAAAAACTCCCTTTGGAAAGCCCAAAAGTATTTTAAGCCTCCAGTAGATTCCAAGATGCCTATAAGACAGTCGAATGGTAATTGGGCGCGCAGTAATGAGGAAAAGGCAAATTGCTTTGCAAATCACCTTGAAAAGGTATTTCAACCCAATGTACCAAAAAACAACTTTAAGTTGCCAACTTTGCCCAATATTGCAAACGAGTCAAGCGTGTCTATTAGGACGTCTACTTATGAAATTATCAAGATCCTAAAAGAGCTAAATCCGAAAAAGTCTTCAGGACACGATAATATTACTCCAAAAATGTTAATTGAGTTGCCAAATATTGCTATATCAGTGCTCTCTTTGCTCTTTAATGCAATTCTTGGTTTCGGGTACTATCCAATTTCGTGGAAAAAGTCGCAGATCATCATGATAGATAAACCTGGAAAAGACTTAACACAACCATCTTCCTACAGACCAATAAGTCTCTTACCATGTCTTTCCAAAATATTCGAAAAAGTTTTACTATCAAAAATGTCTCCTTTCCTCCACGAAAATAATATAATACCAACCCATCAATTCGGGTTTCGTGCTAAACATGGCACAGTAGAGCAAGTGAATAGAATTACAAACGAAATCAGGAAAGCATTCGAGCACAGAGAGTACTGTTCAGCTATTTTTCTCGATGTAGCTCAGGCGTTCGATAAGGTCTGGCATGAAGGCCTTTTATGGAAAATCAAAAACGTTTTACCTTACGAATTGCATAAAACATTGGAGTCATATTTAAGAAATAGGAAATTTACGGTTAAAGTAGCAGATTTTATATCAGAAGAACGAGCAATAAGGGCCGGTGTACCTCAGGGCAGTGTATTAGGCCCCACTCTGTACATAATATATACAGCAGACCTTCCAATAGCTAACAACGTATTGACATCCACTTTTGCGGATGACACAGCCATAGTAAGCCGAAACAAATGCCCCATTAGAGCATCAAGAGTATTAGAGGAGCACTTAACTTGTGTCGAAGAATGGCTAGCCAACTGGCGTATAAAAATTAATGAGCAAAAATGCAAGCATGTTACATTTTCTCTAAGGCCAGAAACATGTCGGACAATTAAAATAAACAATGTGGGAGTACCCCAAGCGAATGAAGTAACTTATCTTGGGATTCACCTGGATCGAAGGCTTACGTGGCGGAAACATATAGCGAGTAGAGTAACTTGCATGAAGTTGAGAGCAGCAAATTTAAATTGGCTTCTAAACAAAAATTCTAAACTTAGCCTAGACAACAAAGTCCTGTTATACAATGCAATCATAAAACCGATTTGGATGTATGGTATTCAACTGTGGGGTACGACCTGTGCAACCAACATTGATATAATTCAGAGATTCCAATCTAAAATGCTTAGAACAATAACGGGTTCACCATGGTACATGCGTAATGAAAATATCCATAAGGATCTTGATATTCCTATGGTAAAGAAGGAAATAGAGGACAGCAGAAAGAAATATATTTCTAAACTTCGTGAACATCCAAACCCATTGGCAAACGCCTTGGTACATTCCAATCAAACTCGTTTAAAAAGAAGAGATCTACCTGCCTACTAAAGAGCAACGTTCTGCCAAAAAGCTCAAACACATTCTTGAGCTTACTTAGTTGTAAATAGATTTAAGATTTTAATACTTATTGTTAGGCTTTAAACAAAGCAGATTCAATAAATAAAGAAATATTGAAAAAAAAAAAAAAGATTGTTGTGCGTTTTCTGTGTCGTGAATTTTGTGTGAATTGGTGTTTTTTGTGTGGGAGCCCTCAGCATTGGATGTAGGTACATTCATTTTGAGTATTTGTGTATTAGTTTGTGATTTGTGGTAGTTTTTTAGCGTATTTGCATACATATTTACGCATTAGTATATTAATATATACGTGTGTGTATATATGTGTGTTTTTCATAAAAAATTTTTCATTTTCAATATATGTTCGATTGTATGTGTAGATAAAGTTTGTCAGTACGTGTATACTTTTTCTGTAGTTGGCTTTGTGTATTTTTACATTACTGCAAGTGTTTGAATATATATACAATTGTATGTATATTTTCTCATTTGTTAGTTTGTGTGTGCATATCATAGCTGGCTTTTGAAAATTTTTACATTGCGGCAGGTGTTTATTTATATACGTGTAGTTGAGTGTATTTTTGGAAATTTGAATTTGTTTTTGTGAAAGGAAAATTTGTTTGAGCAAGTGTTTTTTGTGTGACGTAATTTGTTTTTTTTTTGTTTTTTTTTGAGCACAGGTGTTTTTTGAGCACAGGTGTTTTCGTGCACAGGTGTTTTTGAGCATAGGTGTTTTCGAGCACAGGTGTTTTTGAGCACAGGTGTTTTCGAGCACAGGTGTTTTTGAGCACAGTAGTTTTGTGTGTGTAGGCGCGTGTTAGGTAGTACCTTTTGGGGTTTACGTGGTTTACCCACATTGTTAGCGTGGGTGCTGACTCTCATAGAGTCTCAGTGTTTTCTGTGTTTGTTGTTTTTCTGCTTTTTGGTTTTTCTGCCAGTGAGTGTTGTGTCGAGCGTCTGGTACTGAGTTGCCACTTGTTTCCAGGGGGATTGGGCAGGTTTTGCTCAAAGGGTGCCGGTGTCTGTCCGAGTGTTGAAGGTGCTGATTTTTGTTTAGACTGCGTTCGTAGCTGTTAACCTTTGACCTACAGTGCGATTTGGTTCAGCTCCACATCGGTTGGCTTGGAGCCGTTACGGGGACTTTGTTCTGTCCGGCGGTTTATTGGGTGACCAGTTCCAGACCGTTGGCTGGAGTTGTGGGTTGTGCCCTTGCGATTTCGCAATAATCGACTGCTTAGGTGGTAGCAGCTACTGGACGATTCTATTCTTATAGTTAGTTCCTTCAGTGCGTTCAGTCACACGTGTCTTGAGAGCAGCTGTTCCAAGTCTTGTCTGGTCGAGTGGCTTCTGTGCCAGTGTTTTGCCGGCGGATCAGCCTGCCTGGTGAAAGGCCGGAAGTAGAAATGCTTCCCTCACGGAGGAGAAGGGCTAAGCACCCTGCTGGGAATGAGGGGAAAGAGCTAGCGTTAGCAGTGGAGACCTCGTCGGCTGATGAAGGTACTGGACCTTCGGTTGGGTCCCCGCCGCGTAGGAAGGTTAGGATAGGATCGCCATCGTTGGTGATGTTAGGGGATGGGAGTAGTTGTGCTGATATGGGTGACACCGCTGAAGAAGTGGTTGTCCACCCTATTGTTAGCAAGCGTGGAGGTGTAGTAAGGATTAAGGGGAAGAAGCGCATTAAGGGTACTTCTGCAAAGGAGTGTCCTGTTAGCGCTGTTAAGGAGGGTGGAGAAAATGGTGGTGTGGTTGGGGGAGGCGCTATTAGCCATGTTGCTGCCATGAAGGCAGTGACGGCGGAATTAAACGCATTGGTGTTTGGGGTTGAAGACTTTGAGGTCACTACTGCGAAGGGGCTGATGGAGCTTGCCTCGAAGTACGAGGCGCTTCTGATGACGGTAGTAACCGAGAATGCCCATCTTCGCGGTCAGGTTGACGCTCTCAGGGGGGGTTGTGGGGGATCTATTCCCCAATCGAAGAGGTCGGTTGTGGGTTTGGCTCCGGCTGAGTCGGTGCGTGCGCCTCCAGCGCCAGTGTTGGAGGCGATTGCTCCGGCATTGCCGAAGCCGGTTGAGACTTGGTCGGTGGTGGTGAGAAGCAAGGCCCCTACCACCTCCTCTAAGGAGGTGATTAAGAAGGTCGTGAAGGAGGTGGGACCTTCCCTCGGAGTGCGTGTACACGAGGTGAAGCCGATTAAGGGTGGTGGGGTGGTTATTCGCACCCCCTCTGTTTTAGAGAGGGAAAAGGTGGCGAATAATGCCAAGTTCGGGGAGGTGGGGTTGGATGTGAGTGTGAACCGGAAGTTGGGTCCGCGGGTTGTGGTTCAGGGGGTTCACACCGAAATCTCCCATGATGACTTCATGGAGGAGCTCTTTCGGTTGAACCTTCAGGACATCAGCCCTGAGGCACGAAAGTCAGATGTGCGGATGGTCAGTCGGCCCTGGAAGGTGGCTGCTGATGGTTGCACCAACGTTGTCCTTGAGGGGTCGGACAAATTAATGTCCGCCCTTTTGGAGGCGGGAAGGTGCTACATAAAGTGGTTCTCCTTCAGGGTTCGACCGGATAGCCCAGTTGCTGGCTGCTTCCGGTGTATGGGTTTTGACCATAGAGTGGCTGAGTGTAGGGCCAAATCAGATGTTTGTAGGCAGTGCGGTCAAGAAGGACATAGAGCTGCCGGTTGTGGTAATGCCCCTCATTGTCGCAACTGTGCATTTAAGGGTAGGCCAGCTGGGCATCTTATGATGTCAGCTGTTTGCCCGATTTACTGTGGCGTTGTTGAGCGTGCCCTCTCCAGACACTGATGGGGGGGGTTTTTCAGCTTAATTGTCAGGGGTCGTATGCCGTTATGTGTGAGTTGGGGGGTTGTATGATTGAGGGGGGGTGTGGCATTGCCTTACTTCAGGAGACTTACGCCACCAATGGTGTGGTTCGGGGTCTTCCTGGAGGTTTTAGGGTCTTTACGGACCTTGGGGTTAATGCTGCAATAGTTGTGAATGATTCCGGCTACGATTGTGTAGTCTTGGATTCGTCACAACAGGGGGTGTGTGTGTCTATAGAGGGGGAGTTCGGTAGAATGATTGTCGCTAGTTTGTATTGCAAATTTAGCGAGCCCCTAGAGCCCTACCTGGGCTATATGGATAAGTTACTACTTCTGGCGAGTGGTAGCCCATTAGTTAGTGGTAATGCCCCTCATTGTCGCAACTGTGCATTTAAGGGTAGGCCAGCTGGGCATCTTATGATGTCAGCTGTTTGCCCGATTTACTGTGGCGTTGTTGAGCGTGCCCTCTCCAGACACTGATGGGGGGGGTTTTTCAGCTTAATTGTCAGGGGTCGTATGCCGTTATGTGTGAGTTGGGGGGTTGTATGATTGAGGGGGGTGTGGCATTGCCTTACTTCAGGAGCCTTACGCCACCAATGGTGTGGTTCGGGGTCTTCCTGGAGGTTTTAGGGTCTTTACGGACCTTGGGGTTAATGCTGCAATAGTTGTGAATGATTCCGGCTACGATTGTGTAGTCTTGGATTCGTCACAACAGGGGGTGTGTGTGTCTATAGAGGGGGAGTTCGGTAGAATGATTGTCGCTAGTTTGTATTGCAAATTTAGCGAGCCCCTAGAGCCCTACCTGGGCTATATGGATAAGTTACTACTTCTGGCGAGTGGTAGCCCATTAGTCCTAGGGTTGGATGCGAATGCCTCGTCCTCGATGTGGTTTAGTAAGGTATCCAGACATTCGTCTGGATATCAAAGCCACGTTCGAGGCGAGGTAATGAATGAATGGGTGTTGGCTAAGGGCCTTCACATTCTGAATGAGCCGAGTGAGTGGTATACGTTTGATGGACCTAGGGGTGTGAGTGATATTGACGTGACGCTTATGAATGAGGCAGCAAGTAGAGTGTTTGATTTTAAGTGGGAGGTTAGAGGAGGGTGGGGTCTGAGTGATCATAATTTGATCCAAATTGTGGTTGCTCCTCGTTCCCCTCCTTTGGTGTGTGTGAGTCCATTGCGGCGATGGCGTACCTCTGGTATTGACTGGAACCGATATGGACAGAGTGTAAGGGAAGCGGTGTTAGAAATACCGCTTAGAGTGTTTGATGATCTGGAAGTGGATGAGCAAATTGCTCGGCTGTGTGAGTTGGTGTGGGGTGTGAATGACAGATTGTTCAGGAAGTGTGGAAGTTTTAGGGTTAGAAAAATTAAGTGGTGGACGCATGAGTTAACCTTGAAGAGGAGGACTGTCCGGCGGTTGAGAAGAAAGTTTCAACGTGCTCGGCGGTTCAATTCTGACAGGCTGTCCCAGATTAGGTATGATTTTAGTTGTGCGATGAATGAATATAAAGATATGATTGTGAAAATTAAAGAAGAAGAGTGGAGGAGTTTTGTGAATGACAATAGGGATGACCCCTGGGGTCAGGTCTATAAGATCTGCAGGGGTCGTAAGAGGGAGGATATCACCTCTCTTCGTGTTGGTGACACTGTGTTATCAACGTGGAGAGAGTGTGCTGGGGTTCTGTTAGGAGCGTTCTTTCCCAGGGCTGAGGTTCAGGCACCCCATGCACATGAGGTGCCTGTTCCTCCATTAGATGATGGGGAGCTGGGATATGCCTTTGGCCTGGTCAGGTCTAAACGGTCTCCAGGTTTTGATGGTCTGAGCGGAGAGATGTGCAAATGCTTGTGGAAGTTCATTCCGGAATACTTGGAGGTCATTTATGATAAGTGCATTTGTGAGGGATATTTTCCACGTGAGTGGAAAAGTGCCAGGGTTGTTCCTCTCCTGAAGTCTCCTGATAAGATCAGGAGTGATCCTCGTTCTTATCGGGGCATCAGTCTCCTTCCAGTGCTTGGAAAAGTGCTGGAAAGAGTTATGGTGGAACGGCTTCTTGTCTGTTTGCCTGTATGTCGCACCGTTTCTACGGATGCGTTGCAGGTTTTATTGGGTGTGCCCCCTCTTGACCTGATTGTTTTACAGCGTGCTGTTTCTTTCAGGTTGAGGAGGGGTTTGAGTGTGTTATTGCTGCGGAATGAATGGATTTCTGACGATGATGTGGAGAGGTTGGGATATCTAGGAAGCAAGAGGCTTCTAGATGACAGGGTTAGGAGTAGGTGGCAAGAACGTTGGGATAATAGTCCTAACGGTCGTGTGACTTATGAGTACTTTCGGGATGTTGGGTTTGTTGGGGAAAACCCAGATTTCAGATTCTGTCTGAGTCTGGGTTTCCTACTTACGGGGCATGGGCCTTTGAATGCTTTTTTGCATCAGAGGCGCCTCTCTGATGGAATGGAATGTATGTGTGGGGCGCGTGTTGAGGATTGGGTGCATGTTATTGCTGAATGCCCGATGTACTCGGACATTAGGGACCTTGGGGGTATGGGGATTAGTTGGACTGATGGACGGTTAGATGTTAGTGGTGTGATCTCCACTAGTTGGGATGCCGAACGATTAGAATTATTTGGTGTGTTTGCGCGTGAGGTGTTTAAGCGGCGAAGACAATTAGCTGGAAACTAAGTATAGTTTCTTTGTGTGAATGGTGTATGTATTGTGTGTGTATTGGATGAGAGAATGGGGTCCAACCCCTGGTCACCAGTCCAGAGCAGTATGGAAGCTCAACTGGTAGTAGTTTCAACTACGAGGTCTGACCGGAGACTTAATTCTGGTACCACGGGGAGTAGGAGCCCTTGGAGTTCGCTCCAACCTACTCGTGCGGACTGGCCCCTCGGGGAGTATCGTGGTGGTTGTGGTTTAATACCCGAATGCGGGGAGAGTGACATTTGTCACTCAATGTGGAGTTGCATTGCAACCGGGTGCTTGACCCAAAGTACGGCAGAGGTTTTAGATAGGCCTCGAACCTCACCAAGGTGGTTAGTGTGTCCATTCCACACGCCAATTGGTACTGAATAATGCATTGCATTTTTCGGGGCGCTGATCATCGCATTGATTTGATCCGCTGTGCTTTTGAGCACCGTGAGGTAAGGCCGTCGTCGGCAGGTACTCACGTTAATATTGGCTTTAGATGTCCCTATTTGCGAAGAGCCGAAACCATTTTTTGATTTTATTTACGTAGCCAAATGCATCGTCATCTTATTAGTGACGCGCATGAAGGAATTCAGTAGATTCCTACTGTCCCTATTTGCGAAGAGCCGAAACCACATATAAAGAGCCAAAACGCCGAAACCACGTATATTTGCATATAAAAAAAACTAAGTTTGGTTAAACGGCGGGCATAAAAATGATTTTATTTACGTAGCCAAATGCATCGTCATCTTATTAGTGACGCGCAAAAAGAAATTCAGGAGATTCCTACTGTCCCTATTTGCTACCCTGCGGGTACGGGTAAAGAATATGCCCGAGGTAAGGCATGCCTGTCGTAAGAGGCGACTAAAATCCCATCAGGTCCTGCGGGTTTGGATCGAGAATATGCCCGAGGTAAGGTATGCCTGTCGTAAAAGGCGACTAAAATCCAAACATGCACAAATAGATAACAGGCTGATGATAATGGCTGATACTCAGACTGTTATCTATACGTGCTAGATAATATATTTCATGGCTTGAACGGAATTATGTTATCTTTTTGATTTAGCTTTTTCCAAAAAGGAATTGGTCACTCCTTTCAAAAAGGGCAATTGTGTTCAAGCCACAATTGCCTACCAGTGCAGAGCAGTATGGAAAGGCTCAACTGGAAGTAGCTTCGGCTACAAAGTCTTACCAGAGACTTAAACTCGGTGCCACGGGGAGCAGGAGCCCAGGAGGCTTCGGTTTCCGCCTGCTCGTTGGGTTACGGCCCTTCGGGGAGTATCGTGGTGGCTGTGGTTTCTAAACCTAAATGCAGGCAGAGGGCTTTTGGCTTCTCGGTGTGGAGTTGCAACCAACCGGGTGCCGGACCCAAAGTACGGCAGAGGTTTTAGATGGGCCTCGGCCCTACCAATGTGGCATAAGTGTGTCCATACCACACGCCAATTGGTACTGGAAGTGTGCATAGCTACAAATATTGACGCATTGTATTAATCCATTTGTGTTTTTGAATACACGTATGGTAAGGCCTTCACAGGCAGGTACATACGTTAAAACAAATCCACATTTGTCCCTATTTGCGAAGAGCCGAAACCACATATAAAGAGCCAAAACGCCGAAACCACGTATATTTGCATATAAAAAAAACTAAGTTTGGTTAAACGGCGGGCATAAAAATGATTTTATTTACGTAGCCAAATGCATCGTCATCTTATTAGTGACGCGCAAAAAGGAATTCAGGAGATTCCTACTGTCCCTATTTGCTACCCTACGGGTACGGGTAAAGAATATGCCCGAGGTAAGGCATGCCTGTCGTAAGAGGCGACTAAAATCCCATCAGGTCCTGCGGGTTTGGATCGAGAATATGCCCGAGGTAAGGTATGCCTGTCGTAAAAGGCGACTAAAATCCAAACATGCACAAATAGATAACAGGCTGATGATAATGGCTGATACTCAGACTGTTATCTATACGTGCTAGATAATATATTTCATGGCTTGAACGGAATTATGTTATCTTTTTGATTTAGCTTTTTCCAAAAAGGAATTGGTCACTCCTTTCAAAAAGGGCAATTGTGTTCAAGCCACAATTGCCTACCAGTGCAGAGCAGTATGGAAAGGCTCAACTGGAAGTAGCTTCGGCTACAAAGTCTTACCAGAGACTTAAACTCGGTGCCACGGGGAGCAGGAGCCCAGGAGGCTTCGGTTTCCGCCTGCTCGTTGGGTTACGGCCCTTCGGGGAGTATCGTGGTGGCTGTGGTTTCTAAACCTAAATGCAGGCAGAGGGCTTTTGGCTTCTCGGTGTGGAGTTGCAACCAACCGGGTGCCGGACCCAAAGTACGGCAGAGGTTTTAGATGGGCCTCGGCCCTACCAAGGTGGCATAATTGTGTCCATACCACACGCCAATTGGTACTGGAAGTGTGCATAGCTACAAATACAGGGCGCTGATTGACGCATTGTATTAATCCATTTGTGTTTTTGAATACACGTATGGTAAGGCCTTCACAGGCAGGTACATACGTTAAAACAAATCCACATCTGTCCCTATTTGCGAAGAGCCGAAACCACATATAAAGAGCCAAAAAGCCGAAACCACGTATATTTGCATATAAAAAAACTAAGTTTGGTTAAACGGCGGGCATAAAAATGATTTTATTTACGTAGCCAAATGCATCGTCATCTTATTAGTGACGCGCAAAAAGGAATTCAGGAGATTCCTACTGTCCCTATTTGCGAAGAGCCGAAACCACATATAAAGAGCCAAAACGCCGAAACCACGTATATTTGCATATAAAAAAAACTAAGTTTGGTTAAACGGCGGGCATAAAAATGATTTTATTTACGTAGCCAAATGCATCGTCATCTTATTAGTGACGCGCAAAAAGGAATTCAGGAGATTCCTACTGTCCCTATTTGCTACCCTGCGGGTACGGGTAAAGAATATGCCCGAGGTAAGGCATGCCTGTCGTAAGAGGCGACTAAAATCCCATCAGGTCCTGCGGGTTTGGATCGAGAATATGCCCGAGGTAAGGTATGCCTGTCGTAAGAGGCGACTAAAATCCAAACATGCACAAATAGATAACAGGCTGATGCTAATGGCTGATACTCAGGCTGTTATCTATACGTGCTAGATAATATATTTCATGGCTTGAACGGAATTATGTTATCTTTTTGATTTAGCTTTTTCCAAAAAGGAATTGGTCACTCCTTTCAAAAAGGGCAATTGTGTTCAAGCCACAATTGCCTACCAGTGCAGAGCAGTATGGAAAGGCTCAACTGGAAGTAGCTTCGGCTACAAAGTCTTACCAGAGACTTAAACTCGGTGCCACGGGGAGCAGGAGCCCAGGAGGCTTCGGTTTCCGCCTGCTCGTTGGGTTACGGCCCTTCGGGGAGTATCGTGGTGGCTGTGGTTTCTAAACCTAAATGCAGGCAGAGGGCTTTTGGCTTCTCGGTGTGGAGTTGCAACCAACCGGGTGCCGGACCCAAAGTACGGCAGAGGTTTTAGATGGGCCTCGGCCCTACCAAGGTGGCATAAGTGTGTCCATACCACACGCCAATTGGTACTGGAAGTGTGCATAGCTACAAATACAGGGCGCTGATTGACGCATTGTATTAATCCATTTGTGTTTTTGAATACACGTATGGTAAGGCCTTCACAGGCAGGTACATACGTTAAAACAAATCCACATCTGTCCCTATTTGCGAAGAGCCGAAACCACATATAAAGAGCCAAAACGCCGAAACCACGTATATTTGCATATAAAAAAAACTAAGTTTGGTTAAACGGCGGGCATAAAAATGATTTTATATACGTAGCCAAATGCATCGTCATCTTATTAGTGACGCGCATGAAGGAATTCAGTAGATTCCTACTGTCCCTATTTGCGAAGAGCCGAAACCACATATAAAGAGCCAAAACGCCGAAACCACGTATATTTGCATATAAAAAAAACTAAGTTTGGTTAAACGGCGGGCATAAAAATGATTTTATTTACGTAGCCAAATGCATCGTCATCTTATTAGTGACGCGCAAAAAGGAATTCAGGAGATTCCTACTGTCCCTATTTGCGATTCGATTGTAGAATTTCAGATTGTTCAGACGTGTTTTCGTTTCTGTGCGTTTTCTGTGTCGTGAATTTTGTGTGAATTGGTGTTTTTTGTGTGGGAGCCCTCAGCATTGGATGTAGGTACATTCATTTTGAGTATTTGTGTATTAGTTTGTGATTTGTGGTAGTTTTTTAGCGTATTTGCATACATATTTACGCATTAGTATATTAATATATACGTGTGTGTATATATGTGTGTTTTTCATAAAAAATTTTTCATTTTCAATATATGTTCGATTGTATGTGTAGATAAAGTTTGTCAGTACGTGTATACTTTTTCTGTAGTTGGCTTTGTGTATTTTTACATTACTGCAAGTGTTTGAATATATATACAATTGTATGTATATTTTCTCATTTGTTAGTTTGTGTGTGCATATCATAGCTGGCTTTTGAAAATTTTTACATTGCGGCAGGTGTTTATTTATATACGTGTAGTTGAGTGTATTTTTGGAAATTTGAATTTGTTTTTGTGAAAGGAAAATTTGTTTGAGCAAGTGTTTTTGTGTGACGTAATTTGTTTTTTTTTGTTTTTTTTTGAGCACAGGTGTTTTTTGAGCACAGGTGTTTTCGTGCACAGGTGTTTTTGAGCATAGGTGTTTTCGAGCACAGGTGTTTTTGAGCACAGGTGTTTTCGAGCACAGGTGTTTTTGAGCACAGTAGTTTTGTGTGTGTAGGCGCGTGTTAGGTAGTACCTTTTGGGGTTTACGTGGTTTACCCACATTGTTAGCGTGGGTGCTGACTCTCATAGAGTCTCAGTGTTTTCTGTGTTTGTTGTTTTTCTGCTTTTTGGTTTTTCTGCCAGTGAGTGTTGTGTCGAGCGTCTGGTACTGAGTTGCCACTTGTTTCCGGGGGGATTGGGCAGGTTTTGCTCAAAGGGTGCCGGTGTCTGTCCGAGTGTTGAAGGTGCTGATTTTTGTTTAGACTGCGTTCGTAGCTGTTAACCTTTGACCTACAGTGCGATTTGGTTCAGCTCCACATCGGTTGGCTTGGAGCCGTTACGGGGACTTTGTTCTGTCCGGCGGTTTATTGGGTGACCAGTTCCAGACCGTTGGCTGGAGTTGTGGGTTGTGCCCTTGCGATTTCGCAATAATCGACTGCTTAGGTGGTAGCAGCTACTGGACGATTCTATTCTTATAGTTAGTTCCTTCAGTGCGTTCAGTCACACGTGTCTTGAGAGCAGCTGTTCCAAGTCTTGTCTGGTCGAGTGGCTTCTGTGCCAGTGTTTTGCCGGCGGATCAGCCTGCCTGGTGAAAGGCCGGAAGTAGAAATGCTTCCCTCACGGAGGAGAAGGGCTAAGCACCCTGCTGGGAATGAGGGGAAAGAGCTAGCGTTAGCAGTGGAGACCTCGTCGGCTGATGAAGGTACTGGACCTTCGGTTGGGTCCCCGCCGCGTAGGAAGGTTAGGATAGGATCGCCATCGTTGGTGATGTTAGGGGATGGGAGTAGTTGTGCTGATATGGGTGACACCGCTGAAGAAGTGGTTGTCCACCCTATTGTTAGCAAGCGTGGAGGTGTAGTAAGGATTAAGGGGAAGAAGCGCATTAAGGGTACTTCTGCAAAGGAGTGTCCTGTTAGCGCTGTTAAGGAGGGTGGAGAAAATGGTGGTGTGGTTGGGGGAGGCGCTATTAGCCATGTTGCTGCCATGAAGGCAGTGACGGCGGAATTAAACGCATTGGTGTTTGGGGTTGAAGACTTTGAGGTCACTACTGCGAAGGGGCTGATGGAGCTTGCCTCGAAGTACGAGGCGCTTCTGATGACGGTAGTAACCGAGAATGCCCATCTTCGCGGTCAGGTTGACGCTCTCAGGGGGGGTTGTGGGGGATCTATTCCCCAATCGAAGAGGTCGGTTGTGGGTTTGGCTCCGGCTGAGTCGGTGCGTGCGCCTCCAGCGCCAGTGTTGGAGGCGATTGCTCCGGCATTGCCGAAGCCGGTTGAGACTTGGTCGGTGGTGGTGAGAAGCAAGGCCCCTACCACCTCCTCTAAGGAGGTGATTAAGAAGGTCGTGAAGGAGGTGGGACCTTCCCTCGGAGTGCGTGTACACGAGGTGAAGCCGATTAAGGGTGGTGGGGTGGTTATTCGCACCCCCTCTGTTTTAGAGAGGGAAAAGGTGGCGAATAATGCCAAGTTCGGGGAGGTGGGGTTGGATGTGAGTGTGAACCGGAAGTTGGGTCCGCGGGTTGTGGTTCAGGGGGTTCACACCGAAATCTCCCATGATGACTTCATGGAGGAGCTCTTTCGGTTGAACCTTCAGGACATCAGCCCTGAGGCACGAAAGTCAGATGTGCGGATGGTCAGTCGGCCCTGGAAGGTGGCTGCTGATGGTTGCACCAACGTTGTCCTTGAGGGGTCGGACAAATTAATGTCCGCCCTTTTGGAGGCGGGAAGGTGCTACATAAAGTGGTTCTCCTTCAGGGTTCGACCGGATAGCCCAGTTGCTGGCTGCTTCCGGTGTATGGGTTTTGACCATAGAGTGGCTGAGTGTAGGGCCAAATCAGATGTTTGTAGGCGGTGCGGTCAAGAAGGACATAGAGCTGCCGGTTGTGGTAATGCCCCTCATTGTCGCAACTGTGCATTTAAGGGTAGGCCAGCTGGGCATCTTATGATGTCAGCTGTTTGCCCGATTTACTGTGGCGTTGTTGAGCGTGCCCTCTCCAGACACTGATGGGGGGGGGTTTTTCAGCTTAATTGTCAGGGGTCGTATGCCGTTATGTGTGAGTTGGGGGGTTGTATGATTGAGGGGGGGTGTGGCATTGCCTTACTTCAGGAGCCTTACGCCACCAATGGTGTGGTTCGGGATCTTCCTGGAGGTTTTAGAGTCTTTACGGACCTTGGGGTTAATGCTGCAATAGTTGTGAATGATTCCGGCTACGATTGTGTAGTCTTGGATTCGTCACAACAGGGGGTGTGTGTGTCTATAGAGGGGGAGTTCGGTAGAATGATTGTCGCTAGTTTGTATTGCAAATTTAGCGAGCCCCTAGAGCCCTACCTGGGCTATATGGATAAGTTACTACTTCTGGCGAGTGGTAGCCCATTAGTCCTAGGGTTGGATGCGAATGCCTCGTCCTCGATGTGGTTTAGTAAGGTATCCAGACATTCGTCTGGATATCAAAGCCACGTTCGAGGCGAGGTAATGAATGAATGGGTGTTGGCTAAGGGCCTTCACATTCTGAATGAGCCGAGTGAGTGGTATACGTTTGATGGGCCTAGGGGTGTGAGTGATATTGACGTGACGCTTATGAATGAGGCAGCAAGTAGAGTGTTTGATTTTAAGTGGGAGGTTAGAGGAGGGTGGGGTCTGCGTGATCATAATTTGATCCAAATTGTGGTTGCTCCTCGTTCCCCTCCTTTGGTGTGTGTGAGTCCATTGCGGCGATGGCGTACCTCTGGTATTGACTGGAACCGATATGGACAGAGTGTAAGGGAAGCGGTGTTAGAAATACCGCTTAGAGTGTTTGATGATCTGGAAGTGGATGAGCAAATTGCTCGGCTGTGTGAGTTGGTGTGGGGTGTGAATGACAGATTGTTCAGGAAGTGTGGAAGTTTTAGGGTTAGAAAAATTAAGTGGTGGACGCATGAGTTAACCTTGAAGAGGAGGACTGTCCGGCGGTTGAGACGAAAGTTTCAACGTGCTCGGCGGTTCAATTCTGACAGGCTGTCCCAGATTAGGTATGATTTTAGTTGTGCGATGAATGAATATAAAGATATGATTGTGAAAATTAAAGAAGAAGAGTGGAGGAGTTTTGTGAATGACAATAGGGATGACCCCTGGGGTCAGGTCTATAAGATCTGCAGGGGTCGTAAGAGGGAGGATATCACCTCTCTTCGTGTTGGTGACACTGTGTTATCAACGTGGAGAGAGTGTGCTGGGGTTCTGTTAGGAGCGTTCTTTCCCAGGGCTGAGGTTCAGGCACCCCATGCACATGAGGTACCTGTTCCTCCATTAGATGATGGGGAGCTGGGATATGCCTTTGGCCTGGTCAGGTCTAAACGGTCTCCAGGTTTTGATGGTCTGAGCGGAGAGATGTGCAAATGCTTGTGGAAGTTCATTCCGGAATACTTGGAGGTCATTTATGATAAGTGCATTTGTGAGGGATATTTTCCACGTGAGTGGAAAAGTGCCAGGGTTGTTCCTCTCCTGAAGTCTCCTGATAAGATCAGGAGTGATCCTCGTTCTTATCGGGGCATCAGTCTCCTTCCAGTGCTTGGAAAAGTGCTGGAAAGAGTTATGGTGGAACGGCTTCAGGAGCTAACGCGGGATTTGAGGTCGAATAGGCAGTATGGGTTCAGGAAAGGACGCAGTGTAGAAGATGCCTGGATGTATGTTCAGAATGCTGTGAGGGAGAATACCAACAAATATGTCCTTGGCATATTTGTTGACTTCAAGGGGGCGTTTGATTACCTAATCTGGGATCGTGTGATTCAACGGCTAGAGGAACTTAACTGTTCGGAAATTAGTCTCTGGCGGAGCTTCTTTTCGGACAGGAAAGCCTCTATCGTTGGTATGAATGGGAGTGTGGAGATTGGAGTGGTTCGTGGCTGCCCGCAGGGATCCATCTGTGGTCCATATATTTGGAACCTCATGATGGACTCACTCCTTGGGCAGCTCGAACCACTCTGCAGATGTTGTGCGTATGCGGATGACCTGCTTCTTTTAGTCGAAGGCTGTTCGAGGTCTGAGATTGAAAGGGTAGGAGGGCAATTGTTGGAGATTGCTCATAATTGGGGTGTGGGTGTGGGGGTTGACATATCGATGGATAAAACGGTGACAATGCTCTTAAAGGGTAGACTGTCACCGGGGCGTCCACCGGTTGTCCGTGTGAATGGGGTCAGCATCAGGTATGTGACGCAAGTCAAATATCTGGGGTTGACCATGAGTGAAAGAATGTGTTTTACTCCACACTTGGTGAATGTGAAGCGGCGGCTGCAGGCGATTGTTGGTAGTGTCAGGCGCGTTTTACGGAGTGATTGGGGTCTCGGGCGTCGTGCTGTTCGCTCCATATATCGAGGTTTGTTTGTGGCCTGTGCTACTTATGGATCTCCTATATGGTGGAGGGTGGCTACGATGGTTTCGGGTCATCGAAAACTTCTTTCTATACAGCGTTGTATGATGCTTGCCTGTTTGCCTGTATGTCGCACCGTTTCTACGGATGCGTTGCAGGTTTTATTGGGTGTGCCCCCTCTTGACCTGATTGTTTTACAGCGTGCTGTTTCTTTCAGGTTGAGGAGGGGTTTGAGTGTGTTATTGCTGCGGAATGAATGGATTTCTGACGATGATGTGGAGAGGTTGGGATATCTAGGAAGCAAGAGGCTTCTAGATGACAGGGTTAGGAGTAGGTGGCAAGAACGTTGGGATAATAGTCCTAACGGTCGTGTGACTTATGAGTACATTCGGGATGTTGGGTTTGTTGGGGAAAACCCAGATTTCAGATTCTGTCTGAGTCTGGGTTTCCTACTTACGGAGCATGGGCCTTTGAATGCTTTTTTGCATCAGAGGCGCCTCTCTGATGTAATGGAATGTATGTGTGGAGCGCGTGTTGAGGATTGGGTGCATGTTATTGCTGAATGCCCGATGTACTCGGACATTAGGGACCTTGGGGGTATGGGGATTAGTTGGACTGATGGACGGTTAGATGTTAGTGGTGTGATCTCCACTAGTTGGGATGCCGAACGATTAGAATTATTTGGTGTGTTTGCGCGTGAGGTGTTTAAGCGGCGAAGACAATTAGCTGGAAACTAAGTATAGTTTCTTTGTGTGAATGGTGTATGTATTGTGTGTGTATTGGATGAGAGAATGGGGTCCAACCCCTGGTCACCAGTCCAGAGCAGTATGGAAGCTCAACTGGTAGTAGTTTCAACTACGAGGTCTGACCGGAGACTTAATTCTGGTACCACGGGGAGTAGGAGCCCTTGGAGTTCGCTCCAACCTACTCGTGCGGACTGGCCCCTCGGAGAGTATCGTGGTGGTTGTGGTTTAATACCCGAATGCGGGGAGAGTGATAATTGTCACTCAATGTGGAGTTGCATTGCAACCGGGTGCTGGACCCAAAGTACGGCAGAGGTTTTAGATAGGCCTCGAACCTCACCAAGGTGGTTAGTGTGTCCATTCCACACGCCAATTGGTACTGAATAATGCATTGCATTTTTCGGGGCGCTGATCATCGCATTGATTTGATCCGCTGTGCTTTTGAGCACCGTGAGGTAAGGCCGTCGTCGGCAGGTACTCACGTTAATATTGGCTTTAGATGTCCCTATTTGCATTCGATTGTAGAATTTCAGATTGTTCAGACGTGTTTTCGTTTCTGTGCGTTTTCTGTGTCGTGAATTTTGTGTGAATTGGTGTTTTTTGTGTGGGAGCCCTCAGCATTGGATGTAGGTACATTCATTTTGAGTATTTGTGTATTAGTTTGTGATTTGTGGTAGTTTTTTAGCGTATTTGCATACATATTTACGCATTAGTATATTAATATATACGTGTGTGTATATATGTGTGTTTTTCATAAAAAATTTTTCATTTTCAATATATGTTCGATTGTATGTGTAGATAAAGTTTGTCAGTACGTGTATACTTTTTCTGTAGTTGGTTTTGTGTATTTTTACATTACTGCAAGTGTTTGAATATATATACAAGTGTATGTATATTTTCTCATTTGTTAGTTTGTGTGTGCATATCATAGCTGGCTTTTGAAAATTTTTACATTGCGGTAGGTGTTTATTTATATACGAGTAGTTGAGTGTATTTTTGGAAATTTGAATTTGTTTTTGTGAAAAGAAAATTTGTTTGAGCAAGTGTTTTTTTTTGTGTGACGTAATTGTTTTTCGTTTGTTGTTTTTTTGAGCACAGGTGTTTTCGTGCACAGGTGTTTTTGAGCATAGGTGTTTTCGAGCACAGGTGTTTTTGAGCACAGGTGTTTTCGAGCACAGGTGTTTTTGAGCACCGTAGTTTTGTGTGTGTAGGCGCGTGTTAGGTAGTACCTTTTGGGGTTTACGTGGTTTACCCACATTGTTAGCGTGGGTGCTGACTCTCATAGAGTCTCAGTGTTTTCTGTGTTTGTTGTTTTTCTGCTTTTTGGTTTTTCTGCCAGTGAGTGTTGTGTCGAGCGTCTGGTACTGAGTTGCCACTTGTTTCCGGGGGGATTGGGCAGGTTTTGCTCAAAGGGTGCCGGTGTCTGTCCGAGTGTTGAAGGTGCTGATTTTTGTTTAGACTGCGTTCGTAGCTGTTAACCTTTGACCTACAGTGCGATTTGGTTCAGCTCCACATCGGTTGGCTTGGAGCCGTTACGGGGACTTTGTTCTGTCCGGCGGTTTATTGGGTGACCAGTTCCAGACCGTTGGCTGGAGTTGTGGGTTGTGCCCTTGCGATTTCGCAATAATCGACTGCTTAGGTGGTAGCAGCTACTGGACGATTCTATTCTTATAGTTAGTTCCTTCAGTGCGTTCAGTCACACGTGTCTTGAGAGCAGCTGTTCCAAGTCTTGTCTGGTCGAGTGGCTTCTGTGCCAGTGTTTTGCCGGCGGATCAGCCTGCCTGGTGAAAGGCCGGAAGTAGAAATGCTTCCCTCACGGAGGAGAAGGGCTAAGCACCCTGCTGGGAATGAGGGGAAAGAGCTAGCGTTAGCAGTGGAGACCTCGTCGGCTGATGAAGGTACTGGACCTTCGGTTGGGTCCCCGCCGCGTAGGAAGGTTAGGATAGGATCGCCATCGTTGGTGATGTTAGGGGATGGGAGTAGTTGTGCTGATATGGGTGACACCGCTGAAGAAGTGGTTGTCCACCCTATTGTTAGCAAGCGTGGAGGTGTAGTAAGGATTAAGGGGAAGAAGCGCATTAAGGGTACTTCTGCAAAGGAGTGTCCTGTTAGCGCTGTTAAGGAGGGTGGAGAAAATGGTGGTGTGGTTGGGGGAGGCGCTATTAGCCATGTTGCTGCCATGAAGGCAGTGACGGCTGAATTAAACGCATTGGTGTTTGGGGTTGAAGACTTTGAGGTCACTACTGCGAAGGGGCTGATGGAGCTTGCCTCGAAGTACGAGGCGCTTCTGATGACGGTAGTAACCGAGAATGCCCATCTTCGCGGTCAGGTTGACGCTCTCAGGGGGGGTTGTGGGGGATCTATTCCCCAATCGAAGAGGTCGGTTGTGGGTTTGGCTCCGGCTGAGTCGGTGCGTGCGCCTCCAGCGCCAGTGTTGGAGGCGATTGCTCCGGCATTGCCGAAGCCGGTTGAGACTTGGTCGGTGGTGGTGAGAAGCAAGGCCCCTACCACCTCCTCTAAGGAGGTGATTAAGAAGGTCGTGAAGGAGGTGGGACCTTCCCTCGGAGTGCGTGTACACGAGGTGAAGCCGATTAAGGGTGGTGGGGTGGTTATTCGCACCCCCTCTGTTTTAGAGAGGGAAAAGGTGGCGAATAATGCCAAGTTCGGGGAGGTGGGGTTGGATGTGAGTGTGAACCGGAAGTTTGGTCCGCGGGTTGTGGTTCAGGGGGTTCACACCGAAATCTCCCATGATGACTTCATGGAGGAGCTCTTTCGGTTGAACCTTCAGGACATCAGCCCTGAGGCACGAAAGTCAGATGTGCGGATGGTCAGTCGGCCCTGGAAGGTGGCTGCTGATGGTTGCACCAACGTTGTCCTTGAGGGGTCGGACAAATTAATGTCCGCCCTTTTGGAGGCGGGAAGGTGCTACATAAAGTGGTTCTCCTTCAGGGTTCGACCGGATAGCCCAGTTGCTGGCTGCTTCCGGTGTATGGGTTTTGACCATAGAGTGGCTGAGTGTAGGGCCAAATCAGATGTTTGTAGGCGGTGCGGTCAAGAAGGACATAGAGCTGCCGGTTGTGGTAATGCCCCTCATTGTCGCAACTGTGCATTTAAGGGTAGGCCAGCTGGGCATCTTATGATGTCAGCTGTTTGCCCGATTTACTGTGGCGTTGTTGAGCGTGCCCTCTCCAGACACTGATGGGGGGGGGTTTTTCAGCTTAATTGTCAGGGGTCGTATGCCGTTATGTGTGAGTTGGGGGGTTGTATGATTGAGGGGGGGTGTGGCATTGCCTTACTTCAGGAGCCTTACGCCACCAATGGTGTGGTTCGGGGTCTTCCTGGAGGTTTTAGAGTCTTTACGGACCTTGGGGTTAATGCTGCAATAGTTGTGAATGATTCCGGCTACGATTGTGTAGTCTTGGATTCGTCACAACAGGGGGTGTGTGTGTCTATAGAGGGGGAGTTCGGTAGAATGATTGTCGCTAGTTTGTATTGCAAATTTAGCGAGCCCCTAGAGCCCTACCTGGGCTATATGGATAAGTTACTACTTCTGGCGAGTGGTAGCCCATTAGTCCTAGGGTTGGATGCGAATGCCTCGTCCTCGATGTGGTTTAGTAAGGTATCCAGACATTCGTCTGGATATCAAAGCCACGTTCGAGGCGAGGTAATGAATGAATGGGTGTTGGCTAAGGGCCTTCACATTCTGAATGAGCCGAGTGAGTGGTATACGTTTGATGGGCCTAGGGGTGTGAGTGATATTGACGTGACGCTTATGAATGAGGCAGCAAGTAGAGTGTTTGATTTTAAGTGGGAGGTTAGAGGAGGGTGGGGTCTGCGTGATCATAATTTGATCCAAATTGTGGTTGCTCCTCGTTCCCCTCCTTTGGTGTGTGTGAGTCCATTGCGGCGATGGCGTACCTCTGGTATTGACTGGAACCGATATGGACAGAGTGTAAGGGAAGCGGTGTTAGAAATACCGCTTAGAGTGTTTGATGATCTGGAAGTGGATGAGCAAATTGCTCGGCTGTGTGAGTTGGTGTGGGGTGTGAATGACAGATTGTTCAGGAAGTGTGGAAGTTTTAGGGTTAGAAAAATTAAGTGGTGGACGCATGAGTTAACCTTGAAGAGGAGGACTGTCCGGCGGTTGAGACGAAAGTTTCAACGTGCTCGGCGGTTCAATTCTGACAGGCTGTCCCAGATTAGGTATGATTTTAGTTGTGCGATGAATGAATATAAAGATATGATTGTGAAAATTAAAGAAGAAGAGTGGAGGAGTTTTGTGAATGACAATAGGGATGACCCCTGGGGTCAGGTCTATAAGATCTGCAGGGGTCGTAAGAGGGAGGATATCACCTCTCTTCGTGTTGGTGACACTGTGTTATCAACGTGGAGAGAGTGTGCTGGGGTTCTGTTAGGAGCGTTCTTTCCCAGGGCTGAGGTTCAGGCACCCCATGCACATGAGGTACCTGTTCCTCCATTAGATGATGGGGAGCTGGGATATGCCTTTGGCCTGGTCAGGTCTAAACGGTCTCCAGGTTTTGATGGTCTGAGCGGAGAGATGTGCAAATGCTTGTGGAAGTTCATTCCGGAATACTTGGAGGTCATTTATGATAAGTGCATTTGTGAGGGATATTTTCCACGTGAGTGGAAAAGTGCCAGGGTTGTTCCTCTCCTGAAGTCTCCTGATAAGATCAGGAGTGATCCTCGTTCTTATCGGGGCATCAGTCTCCTTCCAGTGCTTGGAAAAGTGCTGGAAAGAGTTATGGTGGAACGGCTTCAGGAGCTAACGCGGGATTTGAGGTCGAATAGGCAGTATGGGTTCAGGAAAGGACGCAGTGTAGAAGATGCCTGGATGTATGTTCAGAATGCTGTGAGGGAGAATACCAACAAATATGTCCTTGGCATATTTGTTGACTTCAAGGGGGCGTTTGATTACCTAATCTGGGATCGTGTGATTCAACGGCTAGAGGAACTTAACTGTTCGGAAATTAGTCTCTGGCGGAGCTTCTTTTCGGACAGGAAAGCCTCTATCGTTGGTATGAATGGGAGTGTGGAGATTGGAGTGGTTCGTGGCTGCCCGCAGGGATCCATCTGTGGTCCATATATTTGGAACCTCATGATGGACTCACTGCTTGGGCAGCTCGAACCACTCTGCAGATGTTGTGCGTATGCGGATGACCTGCTTCTTTTAGTCGAAGGCTGTTCGAGGTCTGAGATTGAAAGGGTAGGAGGGCAATTGTTGGAGATTGCTCATAATTGGGGTGTGGGTGTGGGGGTTGACATATCGATGGATAAAACGGTGACAATGCTCTTAAAGGGTAGACTGTCACCGGGGCGTCCACCGGTTGTCCGTGTGAATGGGGTCAGCATCAGGTATGTGACGCAAGTCAAATATCTGGGGTTGACCATGAGTGAAAGAATGTGTTTTACTCCACACTTAGTGAATGTGAAGCGGCGGCTGCAGGCGATTGTTGGTAGTGTCAGGCGCATTTTACGGAGTGATTGGGATCTCGGGCGTCGTGCTGTTCGCTCCATATATCGAGGTTTGTTTGTGGCCTGTGCCACTTATGGATCTCCTATATGGTGGAAGGTGGCTACGATGGTTTCGGGTCATCGAAAACTTCTTTCTATACAGCGTTGCATGATGCTTGCCTGTTTGCCTGTATGTCGCACCGTTTCTACGGATGCGTTGCAGGTTTTATTGGGTGTGCCCCCTCTTGACCTGATTGTTTTACAGCGTGCTGTTTCTTTCAGGTTGAGGAGGGGTTTGAGTGTGTTATTGCTGCGGAATGAATGGATTTCTGACGATGATGTGGAGAGGTTGGGATATCTAGGAAGCAAGAGGCTTCTAGATGACAGGGTTAGGAGTAGGTGGCAAGAACGTTGGGATAATAGTCCTAACGGTCGTGTGACTTATGAGTACTTTCGGGATGTTGGGTTTGTTGGGGAAAACCCAGATTTCAGATTCTGTCTGAGTCTGGGTTTCCTACTTACGGGGCATGGGCCTTTGAATGCTTTTTTGCATCAGAGGCGCCTCTCTGATGGAATGGAATGTATGTGTGGGGCGCGTGTTGAGGATTGGGTGCATGTTATTGCTGAATGCCCGATGTACTCGGACATTAGGGACCTTGGGGGTATGGGGATTAGTTGGACTGATGGACGGTTAGATGTTAGTGGTGTGATCTCCACTAGTTGGGATGCCGAACGATTAGAATTATTTGGTGTGTTTGCGCGTGAGGTGTTTAAGCGGCGAAGACAATTAGCTGGAAACTAAGTATAGTTTCTTTGTGTGAATGGTGTGTGTATTGTGTGTGTATTGGATGAGAGAATGGGGTCCAACCCCTGGTCACCAGTCCAGAGCAGTATGGAAGCTCAACTGGTAGTAGTTTCAACTACGAGGTCTGACCGGAGACTTAATTCTGGTACCACGGGGAGTAGGAGCCCTTGGAGTTCGCTCCAACCTACTCGTGCGGACTGGCCCCTCGGGGAGTATCGTGGTGGTTGTGGTTTAATACCCGAATGCGGGGAGAGTGATATTTGTCACTCAATGTGGAGTTGCATTGCAACCGGGTGCCGGACCCAAAGTACGGCAGAGGTTTTAGATAGGCCTCGAACCTCACCAAGGTGGTTAGTGTGTCCATTCCACACGCCAATTGGTACTGAATAATGCATTGCATTTTTCGGGGCGCTGATCATCGCATTGATTTGATCCGCTGTGCTTTTGAGCACCGTGAGGTGAGGCCGTCGTCGGCAGGTACTCACGTTAATATTGGCTTTAGATGTCCCTATTTGCTACCCTGCGGGTACGGGTAAAGAATATGCCCGAGGTAAGGCATGCCTGTCGTAAGAGGCGACTAAAATCCCATCAGGTCCTGCGGGTTTGGATCGAGAATATGCCCGAGGTAAGGTATGCCTGTCGTAAGAGGCGACTAAAATCCAAACATGCACAAATAGATAACAGGCTTTTGCTAATGGCTGATACTCAGGCTGTTATCTATACGTGCTAGATAATATATTTCATGGCTTGAACGGAATTATGTTATCTTTTTGATTTAGCTTTTTCCAAAAAGGAATTGGTCACTCCTTTCAAAAAGGGCAATTGTGTTCAAGCCACAATTGCCTACCAGTGCAGAGCAGTATGGAAAGGCTCAACTGGAAGTAGCTTCGGCTACAAAGTCTTACCAGAGACTTAAACTCGGTGCCACGGGGAGCAGGAGCCCAGGAGGCTTCGGTTTCCGCCTGCTCGTTGGGTTACGGCCCTTCGGGGAGTATCGTGGTGGCTGTGGTTTCTAAACCTAAATGCAGGCAGAGGGCCTTTGGCTTCTCGGTGTGGAGTTGCAACCAACCGGGTGCCGGACCCAAAGTACGGCAGAGGTTTTAGATGGGCCTCGGCCCTACCAAGGTGGCATAAGTGTGTCCATACCACACGCCAATTGGTACTGGAAGTGTGCATAGCTACAAATACAGGGCGCTGATTGACGCATTGTATTAATCCATTTGTGTTTTTGAATACACATACGTTAAAACAAATCCACATTTGTCCCTATTTGCGAAGAGCCGAAACCACATATAAAGAGCCAAAACGCCGAAACCACGTATATTTGCATATAAAAAAACTAAGTTTGGTTAAACGGCGGGCATAAAAATGATTTTAGTTACGTAGCCAAATGCATCGTCATCTTATTAGTGACGCGCATGAAGGAATTCAGGAGATTCCTACTGTCCCTATTTGCGGAGTTGTTTGTAGAACCTCGAAGTGAACGGACGTGTTTGCGCATCATTGCGAGTTTTTAAAAGCGATTTTTAAAGTGTTTTTCAGTGTTTCTGAAGCGAATGAATTTTTCGGTTTTTCCGGATTTTTCGGTAGCCTGTTGTGAAAATAGACACAGTGAGCAGGTACGTGAGGGATTATACACATCGTGTGTATTCCCAAAAGTGTGTGAGGATAGCGGCTTAGGCCATTAACGTAGTGTGTATTAGTGAACTAAGTGTGGGATTTCCCAGCAGTGCGGGTATAGCGGCATCTGCCATTAACAAACCCTTGTGCAGTGCAGGTAGTGAAAGTGACATTAGTGCTGTGTGTGATGGTGATTGTGTAGGAGAAATGCCTCCACCACGGAGGAGAGGGGCAAAAGCCCCAGCGGAGAGCGAAGACTCCGGGCCTTCAATGGTCCAGGTGGAGTCATCGACGGACGAGGACGGAGTGGGGCAACCCTTACGGCCCCCACCCAAGAGGAAGGCGCGACTAGGTTCGCCACCACAGGCGAACTCAGGAGAGAGCGGTACAGATGGGGTACTCCAGAAGCTGGGTACGGTTGCAACCAAAGCAGCCGTAGACCAGAAGACGGCGGCGAAGGACGGAGCCAGTGGAAGCAGGCAAGGTTGCCCAAACAGCAAGGTAGGGGGCAACAAGGGGGGTAAAGGGGGTGTTATTGGGGTTGGGGGCCATGTTACGGCGATGAAAGCCGTAACAGCCCAGTTGAACGAGGTTGTGTTCGGGGCGAAAAGCCTCGAAGTCACAACGATGAAGGAACTCGTAGGGATCGCCTCTAAATATGAGGAGATCCTTATGAGTGTCCTGACGGAAAATGCTCATCTTCGTGGGCAAATTGAGGGTTTGAAGGGTGGTATTGGGACATCTTCTGTCCCTCGGAGCACAGCAGGGGCGGCTGCTGCTGCTCCCTCGGCGCCTGCCCCTCCAGCACCCGTGCTGGAGGCAATTGCGCCGACGATGAGGAAGCCAGTGGAAACCTGGTCGGTTGTGGTGAGGAGCAAGGCTCCAGTGACTTCCTCAAAGGAAGTCATAAATAAAGTTGTTAAGGAGGTGGGGCCTTCACTGGGTGTTCGTGTCCATGATGTGAAGTCAATCAAGGGGGGTGGCGTAGTGATACGCACTCCCTCTGTTGCTGAGAGGGAGAAAGTGGCGAGCAACGCCAAATTCGGTGAGGTAGGGTTGAATCAATAAAAAGTTGGGGCCCAGGGTCGTTGTACAGGGTGTACATACGGAGATATCCCATGAAGAATTCATGGAGGAGCTGTTTCGGCTGAACCTTCGGGAGTTCAGCCCCGAGTCCAAAAAGACGGACGTGAGGATGGTCAGTCGTCCCTGGAAGGTGGCGACTGATGGCAGGACAAATGTTGTCCTAGAGGGTACGGACAAACTAATGTCCACCCTCCTGGATGCGGGTAGGTGCTACGTCAAGTGGTTCTCCTTCCGTGTCCGTGCGGATAGTCCCGTGACCGGCTGCTTCCGGTGCATGGGTTTTGATCACCGAGTGGCAGAATGCAGGGCCAAAACCGACGTCTGTCGGAGGTGTGGTCAGGAGGGCCACAAGGCTGCCAGTTGCGTCAATGCCCCCCATTGTCGCAACTGTGCGTTTAAAGGAAGGCCAGCTGGACATCTCATGATGTCGGCTGCCTGTCCGATTTACTGTGGGGTTGTCGGACGTGCTCTCGCCAGACATTAATGGGTGAGATTTTTCAATTAAATTGCCAGAATTCTTATGCAGTTATGTGCGAGTTAGGGAGTTGCATGATAGAGGCTGGGTGCAGCATCGCCTTACTCCAGGAGCCATACGCCACCAATTTTGGAATGGTAAGTGGTCTTCCTGGGGGTTTCAGGGTCTACACGGACCTTAGGTGTAATGCTGCAATAGTTGTGACTGACCCAAGCTATGACTGCATAGTTTTGGATTCGTCACAAGAGGGTGTATGTGTTTCTGTAGAGGGGGGGTTCGGTAGGCTGATTGTCGCTAGCATGTATTGTAAGTTTAGGGAACCTATAGAGCCTTATCTGCGATACATGGATAACCTACTACCACTTGCGAGTGGTAGCCCATTTATCCTAGGGATGGATGCGAATGCCACGTCCTCGATGTGGTTTAGCAGGTTTTCTCGATGGGCGCACAGATATCGGAGCCACATTCGGGGTCGGGCATTAAGCGAATGGATGGCTGCTAACAGCCTCCACATCCTAAATGAGCCAAGCGAGTGGTACACATTTGATGGTCCTAGAGGGGGGAGCGACATTGACGTGTCCTTGATCAATGAGGCAGCAAATAGGGCGTTCAGTTTTAGGTGGGAGGTTATGGGAGGGTGGGGATTGAGCGATCATAATTTGATTAAAATTATGGTTACTCCTAATTCCCCTCCCTCGACGCATGCAAGTCCATTGCGGCGATGGCGTACCTCTGGTATCGACTTGAACCAATATGGACAGTGTGTTAGGGAAGCGGTATTGGACATACCGCTTAGTGAGTTTGAAAATCTGGGGGTGGACGAGCAAATTGCTCGGTTGTACGAATTGGTCTGGGGAGTGAACGATAGGTTGTTGAAGAAATATAAGGATTTTAGGGTTAGGAAAATAAAGTGGTGGACGCAGGAATTAACCCTGAAGAGGAGGGCTGTCCGGCGATTGAGACGGAAGTTTCAACGCGCTCGGCGGTCAAATTCGGATAGGTTGGCCCAGATTAGGAACGATTTTAGTTGTGCGATGCATGAGTATAAGGCCATGCTAATAAAAATCAAAGAAGAGGAGTGGAGGGGGTTCGTTAATGAGCATAGGGATGACCCCTGGGGTCAGGTCTTAAGGATTTGTAGGGGTCGTAGGAGGGAGGACATCACTTCTCTTCGTGTTGATGACACTGTGTTATCAACATGGAATGAGTGTGCAGGGGTTCTGTTAGGAGCGTTCTTTCCTAGGGCTGAGGAGCTGGCACCTCTCGCACAAGAGGTACCGGTTCCTCCACTTGATGATGGGGAGTTGGGATATGCCTTTAGCCTGGTTAGGTCTAAACGGTCCCCGGGTCTTGATGGTTTGAACGGAGAGTTGTGCAAAAGCTTGTGGAAGTTCATTCCGGAATACTTGGAGGTCATTTACGATAAGTGCATTTGTGAGGGGTATTTTCCACGTGAGTGGAAAAGTGCTAGGGTTGTTCCTCTCCTGAAGTCACCGGATAAGATTAGGAGTGATCCACGATCTTATCGGGGCATCAGTCTTCTTCCAGTGCTGGGTAAAGTACTGGAGAGGGTTATGGTGGAACGGCTTCAGGAGCTAACGCGGGATTTGAGGTCGGATAGGCAGTATGGCTTTAGGAAGGGACGTAGTGTAGTGTTCAGCGTGCTGTCCGGGAGAATGCCAACAAATATGTCCTTGGCATATTTGTCGATTTCAAGGGGGCATTTGATTACCTAATCCGGAATCGGGTGATTCAACGATTGGAGGAACTTGGCTGTCCGGAAATTAGTCTCTGGCAGAGCTACTTTTCGGACAGAAAAGCCTCTATCGTAGGAACGAATGGTAGCGCGGAGATTAGGGTAGAACGAGGCTGCCCACAGGGATCCATCTGTGGTCCATATATTTGGAACCTAATGATGGACTCTCTGCTTGGCCAACTTGAAACGCTTTGTGGTTGTTGTGCATATGCAGACGATCTTCTGCTCCTAGTTGACGGTCGTTCACGGTCGGAGTTAGAACGAAAGGGTGAACGACTGTTAGAAATTGTTCACAATTGGGGTATAGGTGTGGGGGTTGACGTATCGATTGACAAGACGGTGACAATGCTCTTGAAAGGCATACTGTCATCGGCTCGTCCACCGATTGTCCGAATGAATGGGGTCAATATCAGGTATGTGACGCAAGTCAAATATCTGGGATTGACCATCGGCGAAAGGATGTGTTTCAACCCTCACTTGGTTTACGTGGAGGAGCGATTGTTAGGAATTGCCGGCAAGATCAAACGCGTGTTAAGGAGTGATTGGGGGCTCGGACGTCGTGCGGTTCGCACTATATATAGCGGCTTATTTGTGGCCTGTGCCACATATGGAGCCGCTATATGGTGGGAATTAGCATCAAAGGTCAGGGGTCGCCAAAAACTTCTTTCCATACAACGTTGTTTGATGCTTGCCTGTTTGCCTGTGTGTCGCACAATTTCTACAGATGCGTTGCAGGTGTTGTTAGGTGCGCCTCCTCTTGACCTGATTGTTATACAGCGTGCTGTTGCATTTAGGTTAAGAAGAGGCCTAAGTGTCTCATTGCTGTCGAATTGGATTTCCGATGAGGATGTTGCGAGGGAGGGCTATCTAAGGAGCAAAAGGCTTCTATATGATAGCGTTAGGAGTAGGTGGCAAGACCGTTGGGACAATAGCCCTAGCGGTCGGGTGACCTACGAGTACATTCGGGATGTTAGGTTTGTAGAGGAAAACCCAGACTTCAGATTCTGTATGAGTCTGGGTTTCTTGCTTACCGGGCATGGACCTTTGAATGCATTTTTGCATCAAAGGAACCTTTCCGGAAGTCCGGAGTGTATATGTGGGGCACACTCTGAGGACTGGATGCATATCATAGCGGAATGCCCGATGTACTCGGACATTAGGGATCTTGGGGGTATGGGGATTAGCTGGACTGATGGACAGCTAGATGTTAGTGGTGTGCTCTCGGATAGTCGGAATGCCGAACATTTAGGGTCGTTTAATAGGTTTGCACGTGTTTTGTTCAGTCGGCGTAGGCAATTAGTTGAAAATCGGGTGGAAGAGGTATAATTTTTATACCAACAACTTAAATGGTCACCAGTCCGGAGCAGTATGGTAGCTCAACTGGTAGTATTTTTCAACTACGAGGTCTGACCGGAGACTTAATTCTGGTACCACGGGGAGTAGGAGCCCTTGGAGTTCGCTCCAACCTACTCATGCGGACTGGCCCCTCGGGGAGTATCGTGGTGGTTGTGGTTTAATACCCGAATGCGGGGAGAGTGTTTTGATCACTCAATGTGGAGTTGCACTGCAACCGGGTGCCGGACCCAAAGTACGGCAGAGGTTTTAGATAGGCCTCGAACCTCACCAAGGTGGTTAGTGTGTCCATTCCACACTGCCAATTGGTACCGAATAATGCTTAGCATTTTTCGGGGCGCTGATCATCGCATTTTATTGATCCGCTGTGCTTCGGAGCACCGTGAGATAAGGCCGTCATCGGCAGGTACTCACGCAAAAACACACCGGACGTTGTCCCTATTTGCGAAGAGCCGAAACCACATATAAAGAGCCAAAACGCCGAAACCACGTATATTTGCATATAAAAAAAACTAAGTTTGGTTAAACGGCGGGCATAAAAATGATTTTATTTACGTAGCCAAATGCATCGTCATCTTATTAGTGACGCGCAAAAAGGAATTCAGGAGATTCCTACTGTCCCTATTTGCGATTCGATTGTAGAATTTCAGATAGTTCAGACGTGTTTTCGTTTCTGTGCGTTTTCTGTGTCGTGAATTTTGTGTGAATTGGTATTTTTTGTGTGGGAGCCCTCAGCATTGGATGTAAGTACATTCATTTTGAGTATTTGTGTATTAGTTTGTGATTTGTGGTAGTTTTTTAGCGCATTTGCATACATATTTACGCATTAGTATATTAATATATACGTGTGTGTATATATGTGTGTTTTTCATAAAAAATTTTCATTTTCAATATATGTTCGATTGTATGTGTAGATAAAGTTTGTCAGTACGTGTATACTTTTTCTGTAGTTGGCTTTGTGTATTTTTACATTACTGCAAGTGTTTGAATATATATACAATTGTATGTATATTTTCTCATTTGTTAGTTTGTGTGTGCATATCATAGCTGGCTTTTGAAAATTTTTACATTGCGGCAGGTGTTTATTTATATACGTGTAGTTGAGTGTATTTTTGGAAATTTGAATTTGTTTTTGTGAAAAGAAAATTTGTTTGAGCAAGTGTTTTTTGTGTGACGTAATTGTTTTTCGTTTGTTGTTTTTTGAGCACAGGTGTTTTCGTGCACAGGTGTTTTTGAGCACAGGTGTTTTCGAGCACAGGTGTTTTTGAGCACAGTAGTTTTGTGTGTGTAGGCGCGTGTTAGGTAGTACCTTTTGGGGTTTACGTGGTTTACCCACATTGTTAGCGTGGGTGCTGACTCTCATAGAGTCTCAGTGTTTTCTGTGTTTGTTGTTTTTCTGCTTTTTGGTTTTTCTGCCAGTGAGTCTTGTGTCGAGTGTCTGGTACTGAGTTGCCACTTGTTTCCGGGGGGATTGGGCAGGTTTTGCTCAAAGGGTGCCGGTGTCTGTCCGAGTGTTGAAGGTGCTGATTTTTGTTTAGACTGCGTTCGTAGCTGTTAACCTTTGACCTACAGTGCGATTTGGTTCAGCTCCACATCGGTTGGCTTGGAGCCGTTACGGGGACTTTGTTCTGTCCGGCGGTTTATTGGGTGACCAGTTCCAGACCGTTGGCTGGAGTTGTGGGTTGTGCCCTTGCGATTTCGCAATAATCGACTGCTTAGGTGGTAGCAGCTACTGGACGATTCTATTCTTATAGTTAGTTCCTTCAGTGCGTTCAGTCACACGTGTCTTGAGAGCAGCTGTTCCAAGTCTTGTCTGGTCGAGTGGCTTCTGTGCCAGTGTTTTGCCGGCGGATCAGCCTGCCTGGTGAAAGGCCGGAAGTAGAAATGCTTCCCTCACGGAGGAGAAGGGCTAAGCACCCTGCTGGGAATGAGGGGAAAGAGCTAGCGTTAGCAGTGGAGACCTCGTCGGCTGATGAAGGTACTGGACCTTCGGTTGGGTCCCCACCGCGTAGGAAGGTTAGGATAGGATCGCCATCGTTGGTGATGTTAGGGGATGGGAGTAGTTGTGCTGATATGGGTGACACCGCTGAAGAAGTGGTTGTCCACCCTATTGTTAGCAAGCGTGGAGGTGTAGTAAGGATTAAGGGGAAGAAGCGCATTAAGGGTACTTCTGCAAAAGAGTGTCCTGTTAGCGCTGTTAAGGAGGGTGGAGAAAATGGTGGTGTGGTTGGGGGAGGCGCTATTAGCCATGTTGCTGCCATGAAGGCAGTGACGGCGGAATTAAACGCATTGGTGTTTGGGGTTGAAGACTTTGAGGTCACTACTGCGAAGGGGCTGATGGAGCTTGCCTCGAAGTACGAGGCGCTTCTGATGACGGTAGTAACCGAGAATGCCCATCTTCGCGGTCAGGTTGACGCTCTCAGGGGGGGTTGTGGGGGATCTATTCCCCAATCGAAGAGGTCGGTTGTGGGTTTGGCTCCGGCTGAGTCGGTGCGTGCGCCTCCAGCGCCAGTGTTGGAGGCGATTGCTCCGGCATTGCCGAAGCCGGTTGAGACTTGGTCGGTGGTGGTGAGAAGCAAGGCCCCTACCACCTCCTCTAAGGAGGTGATTAAGAAGGTCGTGAAGGAGGTGGGACCTTCCCTCGGAGTGCGTGTACACGAGGTGAAGCCGATTAAGGGTGGTGGGGTGGTTATTCGCACCCCCTCTGTTTTAGAGAGGGAAAAGGTGGCGAATAATGCCAAGTTCGGGGAGGTGGGGTTGGATGTGAGTGTGAACCGGAAGTTGGGTCCGCGGGTTGTGGTTCAGGGGGTTCACACCGAAATCTCCCATGATGACTTCATGGAGGAGCTCTTTCGGTTGAACCTTCAGGACATCAGCCCTGAGGCACGACAGTCAGATGTGCGGATGGTCAGTCGGCCCTGGAAGGTGGCTGCTGATGGTAGCACCAACGTTGTCCTTGAGGGGTCGGACAAATTAATGTCCGCCCTTTTGGAGGCGGGAAGGTGCTACATAAAGTGGTTCTCTTTCAGGGTTCGACCGGATAGCCCAGTTGCTGGCTGCTTCCGGTGTATGGGTTTTGACCATAGAGTGGCTGAGTGTAGGGCCAAATCAGATGTTTGTAGGCGGTGCGGTCAAGAAGGACATAGAGCTGCCGGTTGTGGTAATGCCCCTCATTGTCGCAACTGTGCATTTAAGGGTAGGCCAGCTGGGCATCTTATGATGTCAGCTGTTTGCCCGATTTACTGTGGCGTTGTTGAGCGTGCCCTCTCCAGACACTGATGGGGGGGGTTTTTCAGCTTAATTGTCAGGGGTCGTATGCCGTTATGTGTGAGTTGGGGGGTTGTATGATTGAGGGGGGGTGTGGCATTGCCTTACTTCAGGAGCCTTACGCCACCAATGGTGTGGTTCGGGGTCTTCCTGGAGGTTTTAGGGTCTTTACGGACCTTGGGGTTAATGCTGCAATAGTTGTGAATGATTCCGGCTACGATTGTGTAGTCTTGGATTCGTCACAACAGGGGGTGTGTGTGTCTATAGAGGGGGAGTTCGGTAGAATGATTGTCGCTAGTTTGTATTGCAAATTTAGCGAGCCCCTAGAGCCCTACCTGGGCTATATGGATAAGTTACTACTTCTGGCGAGTGGTAGCCCATTAGTCCTAGGGTTGGATGCGAATGCCTCGTCCTCGATGTGGTTTAGTAAGGTATCTAGACAATCGTCTGGATATCAAAGCCACGTTCGAGGCGAGGTAATGAATGAATGGGTGTTGGCTAAGGGCCTTCACATTCTGAATGAGCCGAGTGAGTGGTATACGTTTGATGGGCCTAGGGGTGTGAGTGATATTGACGTGACGCTTATGAATGAGGCAGCAAGTAGAGTGTTTGATTTTAAGTGGGAGGTTAGAGGAGGGTGGGGTCTGAGTGATCATAATTTGATCCAAATTGTGGTTGCTCCTCGTTCCCCTCCTTTGGTGTGTGTGAGTCCATTGCGGCGATGGCGTACCTCTGGTATTGACTGGAACCGATATGGACAGAGTGTAAGGGAAGCGGTGTTAGAAATACCGCTTAGAGTGTTTGATGATCTGGAAGTGGATGAGCAAATTGCTCGGCTGTGTGAGTTGGTGTGGGGTGTGAATGACAGATTGTTCAGGAAGTGTGGAAGTTTTAGGGTTAGAAAAATTAAGTGGTGGACGCATGAGTTAACCTTGAAGAGGAGGACTGTCCGGCGGTTGAGACGAAAGTTTCAACGTGCTCGGCGGTTCAATTCTGATAGGCTGTCCCAGTTTAGGTATGATTTTAGTTGTGCGATGAATGAATATAAAGATATGATTGTGAAAATTAAAGAAGAAGAGTGGAGGAGTTTTGTGAATGACAATAGGGATGACCCCTGGGGTCAGGTCTATAAGATCTGCAGGGGTCGTAAGAGGGAGGATATCACCTCTCTTCGTGTTGGTGACACTGTGTTATCAACGTGGAGAGAGTGTGCTGGGGTTCTGTTAGGAGCGTTCTTTCCCAGGGCTGAGGTTCAGGCACCCCATGCACATGAGGTACCTGTTCCTCCATTAGATGATGGGGAGCTGGGATATGCCTTTGGCCTGGTCAGGTCTAAACGGTCTCCAGGTTTTGATGGTCTGAACGGAGAGATGTGCAAATGCTTGTGGAAGTTCATTCCGGAATACTTGGAGGTCATTTATGATAAGTGCATTTGTGAGGGATATTTTCCACGTGAGTGGAAAAGTGCCAGGGTTGTTCCTCTCCTGAAGTCTCCTGATAAGATCAGGAGTGATCCTCGTTCTTATCGGGGCATCAGTCTCCTTCCAGTGCTTGGAAAAGTGCTGGAAAGAGTTATGGTGGAACGGCTTCAGGAGCTAACGCGGGATTTGAGGTCGAATAGGCAGTATGGGTTCAGGAAAGGACGCAGTGTAGAAGATGCCTGGATGTATGTTCAGAATGCTGTGAGGGAGAATACCAACAAATATGTCCTTGGCATATTTGTTGACTTCAAGGGGGCGTTTGATTACCTAATCTGGGATCGTGTGATTCAACGGCTAGAGGAACTTAACTGTTCGGAAATTAGTCTCTGGCGGAGCTTCTTTTCGGACAGGAAAGCCTCTATCGTTGGTATGAATGGGAGTGTGGAGATTGGAGTGGTTCGTGGCTGCCCGCAGGGATCCATCTGTGGTCCATATATTTGGAACCTCATGATGGACTCACTGCTTGGGCAGCTCGAACCACTCTGCAGGTGTTGTGCGTATGCGGATGACCTGCTTCTTTTAGTTGAAGGCTGTTCGAGGTCTGAGATTGAAAGGGTAGGAGGGCAATTGTTGGAGATTGCTCATAATTGGGGTGTGGGTGTGGGGGTTGACATATCGATGGATAAAACGGTGACAATGCTCTTAAAGGGTAGACTGTCACCGGGGCGTCCACCGGTTGTCCGTGTGAATGGGGTCAGCATCAGGTATGTGACGCAAGTCAAATATCTGGGGTTGACCATGAGTGAAAGAATGTGTTTTACTCCACACTTGGTGAATGTGAAGCGGCGGCTGCAGGCGATTGTTGGTAGTGTCAGGCGCGTTTTACGGAGTGATTGGGGTCTCGGGCGTCGTGCTGTTCGCTCCATATATCGAGGTTTGTTTGTGGCCTGTGCTACTTATGGATCTCCTATATGGTGGAGGGTGGCTACGATGGTTTCGGGTCATCGAAAACTTCTTTCTATACAGCGTTGTATGATGCTTGCCTGTTTGCCTGTATGTCGCACCGTTTCTACGGATGCGTTGCAGGTTTTATTGGGTGTGCCCCCTCTTGACCTGATTGTTTTACAGCGTGCTGTTTCTTTCAGGTTGAGGAGGGGTTTGAGTGTGTTATTGCTGCGGAATGAATGGATTTCTGACGATGATGTGGAGAGGTTGGGATATCTAGGAAGCAAGAGGCTTCTAGATGACAGGGTTAGGAGTAGGTGGCAAGAACGTTGGGATAATAGTCCTAACGGTCGTGTGACTTATGAGTACATTCGGGATGTTGGGTTTGTTGGGGAAAACCCAGATTTCAGATTCTGTCTGAGTCTGGGTTTCCTACTTACGGGGCATGGGCCTTTGAATGCTTTTTTGCATCAGAGGCGCCTCTCTGATGTAATGGAATGTATGTGTGGAGCGCGTGTTGAGGATTGGGTGCATGTTATTGCTGAATGCCCGATGTACTCGGACATTAGGGACCTTGGGGGTATGGGGATTAGTTGGACTGATGGACGGTTAGATGATAGTGGTGTGATCTCCACTAGTTGGGATGCCGAACGATTAGAATTATTTGGTGTGTTTGCGCGTGAGGTGTTTAAGCGGCGAAGACAATTAGCTGGAAACTAAGTATAGTTTCTTTGTGTGAATGGTGTGTGTATTGTGTGTGTATTGGATGAGAGAATGGGGTCCAACCCCTGGTCACCAGTCCAGAGCAGTATGGAAGCTCAACTGGTAGTAGTTTCAACTACGAGGTCTGACCGGAGACTTAATTCTGGTACCACGGGGAGTAGGAGCCCTTGGAGTTCGCTCCAACCTACTCGTGCGGACTGGCCCCTCGGGGAGTATCGTGGTGGTTGTGGTTTAATACCCGAATGCGGGGAGAGTGATATTTGTCACTCAATGTGGAGTTGCATTGCAACCGGGTGCCGGACCCAAAGTACGGCAGAGGTTTTAGATAGGCCTCGAACCTCACCAAGGTGGTTAGTGTGTCCATTCCACACGCCAATTGGTACTGAATAATGCATTGCATTTTTCGGGGCGCTGATCATCGCATTGATTTGATCCGCTGTGCTTTTGAGCACCGTGAGGTAAGGCCGTCGTCGGCAGGTACTCACGTTAATATT
Source organism: Zeugodacus cucurbitae (assembly GCF_028554725.1). Taxonomy (NCBI): domain Eukaryota; kingdom Metazoa; phylum Arthropoda; class Insecta; order Diptera; family Tephritidae; genus Zeugodacus; species Zeugodacus cucurbitae. The sequence continues at coordinate 8,416,223 of NC_071672.1, read as the reverse complement.
GGCTTTAGATGTCCCTATTTGCTACCCTGCGTGTACGGGTAAAGAATATGCCCGATGTAAGGCATGCCTGTCGTAAGAGGCGACTAAAATCCCATCAGGTCCTGCGGGTTTGGATCGAGAATATGCCCGAGGTAAGGTATGCCTGTCGTAAGAGGCGACTAAAATCCAAACATGCACAAATAGATAACAGGCTGATGCTAATGGCTGATACTCAGGCTGTTATCTATACGTGCTAGATAATATATTTCATGGCTTGAACGGAATTATGTTATCTTTTTGATTTAGCTTTTTCCAAAAAGGAATTGGTCACTCCTTTCAAAAAGGGCAATTGTGTTCAAGCCACAATTGCCTACCAGTGCAGAGCAGTATGGAAAGGCTCAACTGGAAGTAGCTTCGGCTACAAAGTCTTACCAGAGACTTAAACTCGGTGCCACGGGGAGCAGGAGCCCAGGAGGCTTCGGTTTCCGCCTGCTCGTTGGGTTACGGCCCTTCGGGGAGTATCGTGGTGGCTGTGGTTTCTAAACCTAAATGCAGGCAGAGGGCCTTTGGCTTCTCGGTGTGGAGTTGCAACCAACCGGGTGCCGGACCCAAAGTACGGCAGAGGTTTTAGATGGGCCTCGGCCCTACCAAGGTGGCATAAGTGTGTCCATACCACACGCCAATTGGTACTGGAAGTGTGCATAGCTACAAATACAGGGCGCTGATTGACGCATTGTATTAATCCATTTGTGTTTTTGAATACACGTATGGTAAGGCCTTCACAGGCAGGTACATACGTTAAAACAAATCCACATTTGTCCCTATTTGCGAAGAGCCGAAACCACATGGTGATATATTTGCATATAAGTACTAATTAATTTTCATATAGATACTAAGTTTATGAATTCATACAAGTAAAAAAATTTCATATAAATACTAAATAATTTTCATATAGATACTAAGTTTATGAATTCATACAAGTAAAAAATTTTCATATAAATACTAAATAATTTTCATATAGATACTAAGTTTATGAATTCATACAAGTAAATAATTTTCATATAAATACTAAATAATTTTCATATAGATACTAAGTTTATGAATTCATACAAGTAAAAAATTTTCATATAAATACTAAATAATTTTCATATAGATACTAAGTTAATGAATTCATACAAGTTAAAAATTTTCATATAAATACTAAATAATTTTCATATAGATACTAAGTTAATGAATTCATACAAGTTAAAAATTTTCATATAAATATTAAATAATTTTCATATAGATACTAAGTTTATGAATTCATACAAGTAAATAATTTTCATATAGATACTAAATAATTTTCATATAGATATTAAGTTAATGAATTCATACAAGTAAATAATTTTCATATAAATACTAAATAATTTTCATATAGATACTAAGTTAATGAATTCATACAAGTTAAAAATTTTCATATAAATACTAAATAATTTTCATATAGATACTAAGTTTATGAATTCATACAAGTAAAAAATTTTCATATAAATACTAAATAATTTTCATATAGATACTAAGTTTATGAATTCATACAAGTAAATAATTTTCATATAAATAAATACTAAATAATTTTCATATAGATGCTAAGTTAATGAATTCATACAAGTTAAAAATTTTCATATAAATACTAAATAATTTTCATATAGATACTAAGTTAATGAATTCATACAAGTTAAAAATTTTCATATAAATACTAAATAATTTTCATATAGATACTAAGTTTATGAATTCATACAAGTAAATAATTTTCATATAAATACTAAATAATTTTCATATAGATACTAAGTTAATGAATTCATACAAGTTAAACATTTTCATATAAATACTAAATAATTTTCATATAGATACTAAGTTAATGAATTCATACAAGTAAATAATTTTCATATAAATACTAAATAATTTTCATATAGATACTAAGTTAATGAATTCATACAAGTTAAAAATTTTCATATAAATACTAAATAATTTTCATATAGATACTAAGTTTATGAATTCATACAAGTAAAAAATTTTCATATAAATACTAAATAATTTTCATATAGATACTAAGTTTATGAATTCATACAAGTAAATAATTTTCATATAAATACTAAATAATTTTCATATAGATACTAAGTTAATGAATTCATACAAGTTAAAAATTTTCATATAAATACTAAATAACTTTCATATAGATACTAAGTTAATGAATTCATACAAGTTAAAAATTTTCATATAAATACTAAATAATTTTCATATAGATACTAAGTTTATGAATTCATACAAGTAAATAATTTTCATATAAATACTAAATAATTTTCATATAAATACTTAATAAATTTCATATAAATACTAATTAATTTTCATATAGATACTAATTTTCATATAAGTACTAAGTGTATGAATTCATACAACTAAATAATTTTCATATAAGTACAAAAAATTAAAAAAAAAAAATAAATGTTAAGCTATTTTTGATGTTGTAATATTTCTTATAAGCATAATGCTCATAGAAAATGATATAAATTACTTGTGTATATATGAATTTAAAACTTTTATATGGTTAAAAAGATTTTCTCCATACGATTTCGGGTTGGTGAGGTGTACGTGGCAGAAAACATATATGTTGTATGAAACTTCGACATTAGTACTTGTATGAAAATTTTAATACTTGTATGAAATTGCATTCTTAGTACTTATATGAAAATTATTTTCATATAAATATAAAAGTATTTAAGTGTAATATATAAATGAGAGCAAAAAAATTTATTCCTGGTTTGCTACAGTTGGTTTAAATAGAAATAATTTTGTTAATAATGTTATTGTAAAATTCAAAAGAATTTAAGCATTATATATGTAAAATCTATCAACACTTTATCAGATCATCAGTATTTATTCTATGTTAATAAGCTAAAAGCAAATTAATTTGAATAAACTTAACACCAATGATCTTTTGATAAATATTTTATTATGTTAATAGATTACAATGTCCTTATATGAAAAAAATGCACACTATTACTATAATATTATAAATTTCACAGTTATAATGATGAATTTTTCATAATGGATATTCAGGTTCATCGGGCTTAACCTCTAAGCAGTTTCACGTACTATTTAACTCTCTATTCAGAGTTCTTTTCAACTTTCCCTCACGGTACTTGTTTACTATCGGTCTCATGGTTATATTTAGTTTTAGATGGAGTTTACCACCCACTTAGTGCTGCACTATCAAGCAACACGACTCTTTGGAAATATCTTTCTAGTAATCATTAACGTTATACGGGCCTGGCACCCTCTATGGGTAAATGGCCTCATTTAAGAAGGACTTAAATCGTTAATTTCGTAGATTTTTCATTGGGGGGTGTTTTTATGTGGTGGGTCCCAAACCCTACGCACAACCGCATAAGCGGGCTTCGCCTTCTCACTTTAGCTCGCCTTCAAACGGATGTCTGTTGGCTACCCAGAGGATACTTGGTCTAAAACCGGAAGTCGTGAGCTGCTTGAACCATGTGGAGAAGAATCGTTTCTGGCCACTCCCAAGTGAGTGACAATCAAAAACTTTCCTCACTTGCGTGAACTTCTACACATGATCCCATCCTCCAACTATTCAAATACGGCGGCGAAGAGCTGATAAGGTGCATGCATCAGCTTCTTTGCGAAATATGGTCGGAAGAAAGCATGCCCGACGATTGGAATCTCAGTGTACTCTGCCCAATCCACAAAAAGGGAGACCCCACAATCTGCGCCAACTATCGTGGGATAAGCCTCCTTAACATCGCTTATAAGGTTCTATCGAGCGTACTGTGTGAAAGACTAAAGCCCACCGTCAACAAACTGATTGGACCTTATCAGTGTGGCTTTAGACCTGGAAAATCAACAACTGACCAGATATTCACCATGCGCCAAATCTTGGAGAAGACCCGTGAAAAAAGGATCGACACACACCATCTATTTGTCGACTTTAAAGCTGCTTTCGACAGCACGAAAAGGAGCTGCCTTTATGCCGCGATGTCTGAATTTGGTATCCCCGCAAAACTAATACGGCTGTGTAAGTTGACGTTGAGCAACACCAAAAGCTCCGTCAGGATCGGGAAGGACCTCTCCGAGCCGTTCGATACCAAACGAGGTTTCAGACAAGGTGACTCGCTATCGTGCGACTTCTTTAACTTGATGCTGGAGAAAATTATAAGAGCTGCAGAGCTAAATAGAGAAGGTACAATCTTCTACAAGAGTGTACAGCTCCTGGCGTACGCCGATGATATTGATATCATCGGAAACAACACCCGCGCCGTTAGTTCTGCTTTTTCCCGCCTGGATAAGGAAGCGAAGCGAATGGGTCTGGTGGTGAACGAGGACAAGACGAAATATCTCCTGTCATCAAACAAACAGTCAGCGCATTCGCGTCTTGGCTCCCACGTCACTGTTGACAGTCATAACTTTGAAGTTGTAGATAATTTCGTATACCTAGGAACCAACATTAACACCGATAATAATGTCAGCCTTGAAATCCAACGCAGAATCACTCTTGCCAACAGGTGCTACTATGGACTGAGTAGGCAATTGAAAAGTAAAGTCCTCTCTCGACGAACAAAAACTAAACTCTACAAGTCCCTCATCATTCCCGTCCTACTTTATGGTGCAGAAGCGTGGACGGTGTCAACATCCGATGAGACGGCACTAGGAGTTTTCGAGAGAAAGGTTTTGCGGAAGATTTACGGTCCCTTAAACATTGGCAACGGCGAATACCGCAGAAGATGGAATGATGAGCTGTATGCGTTGTTCGACGACATAGACATAGTCCAGCGAATAAAAAGACAGCGGCTACGCTGGCTGGGTCATGTTGTTCGAATGGATGAAAGTGCCCCAGCTCTGAAAGTTTTCGATGCAGTACCCGCTGGTGGAAGCCGAGGAAGAGGGAGACCTCCACTCCGGTGGAAGGACCAGGTGGAGAAGGACCTGTCTTCACTTGGTATTACCAATTGGCGCCAAACCGCCAAAAGGAGAGATGCGTGGCGCACTGTTGTGGACTCGGCTATAACCGCGTAAGCGGTTTCTACGCCAGTTAAGAAGAAGAAGAAGACATGCGCAACTTGTAAATGTTTGGGTTGAAAATTACAATTTATTGAAAGATGTTTTAAAATAATTTATATATTATATACGAAAACGAAATGTTATTCTTTCAATAAATTAAAAACTCTTGACGTTAAATTAAAATAAACAAAAAATTATCACTCTAAGCGGTGGATCACTCGGCTCATGGGTCGATGAAGAACGCAGCTAACTGTGCGTCATCGTGTGAACTGCAGGACACATGAACATCGACATTTTGAACGCATATTGCAGTCCATGCTGTTATGTACTTTAATTAATTTTAAAGTGCTGCTTGGACTACATATGGTTGAGGGTTGTAAGACTATGCTAAATTAGTTGCTTATTCTTTTAGTCAATTAAAAGAATTTAAGCACATGGTATATTACTGGATTGTATTTTTCAATCCATAATATTAATAGCATAAAAAGAAATATAGAAAATATATTCTTGAACACCTCATATTTGAACGAAATTTTATAATAAATAAGAATCTTAGTATTCCCAAAAACAATAAAATTTCAATATTATTATTTCAAATAATATATACATTTAGAGGAACGTCTAGCATAAAATATTATTTTATTCTAGGATTGCCTTAAATGTAAAAAAGCAAGAAAATAATATTGTTGTTATAATGAAGTAGTACGGGATGAAAAGATTGAATATTTATTATTAAGAAAATTATATTGGTGTTAAGAAATAATTATGTATGTTTCTTTAAAATAGCAAAAAGCTAAAATATAAAATAAATATAAATATTTTTATACAACCTCAACTCATATGGGACTACCCCCTGAATTTAAGCATATTAATGAGGGGAGGAAAAGAAACTAACAAGGATTTTCTTAGTAGCGGCGAGCGAAAAGAAAATAGTTCAGCACTAAGTCACTTTGTCTATATGGCAAATGTGAGATGCAGTGTATGGAATATCTTAATATCTAGTATGAGAAATTAACGATTTAAGTCCTTCTTAAATGAGGCCATTTACCCATAGAGGGTGCCAGGCCCGTATAACGTTAATGATTACTAGAAAGATATTTCCAAAGAGTCGTGTTGCTTGATAGTGCAGCACTAAGTGGGTGGTAAACTCCATCTAAAACTAAATATAACCATGAGACCGATAGTAAACAAGTACCGTGAGGGAAAGTTGAAAAGAACTCTGAATAGAGAGTTAAATAGTACGTGAAACTGCTTAGAGGTTAAGCCCGATGAACCTGAATATCCATTATGAAAAATTCATCATTATAACTGTGATATTTATAATATTATAGTAATAGTGTGCATTTTTTTCATATAAGGACATTGTAATCTATTAACATAATAAAATATTTATCAAAAGATCATTGGTGTTAAGTTTATTCAAATTAATTTGCTTTTAGCTTATTAACATAGAATAAATACTGATGATTTGATAAAGTGTTGATAGATTTTACATATATAATGCTTAAATTCTTTTGAATTTTACAATAATATTATTATCATTGATTTTAATATTAATTGTATGCATTTATATGATTAACAATGCGAAAGATTCAGGATACCTTCGGGACCCGTCTTGAAACACGGACCAAGGAGTCTAACATATGTGCAAGTCATTGGGTTATATTAAACCTAATGGCGAAATTAACTTAACTTTTATATAATGGGATTAATTTTTAGTGAAATATTTTACTATTAATTCAATCCCGGGGCGTTCCATATAGTTATGTATAATGATAATTTATTATTATTTATACCTCTAACTGGAGCGTACCTTGAGCATATATGCTGTGACCCGAAAGATGGTGAACTATACTTGATCAGGTTGAAGTCAGGGGAAACCCTGATGGAAGACCGAAACAGTTCTGACGTGCAAATCGATTGTCAGAATTGAGTATAGGGGCGAAAGACCAATCGAACCATCTAGTAGCTGGTTCCCTCCGAAGTTTCCCTCAGGATAGCTGGTGCATTTAAATATTATGTAAAATAATCTTATCTGGTAAAGCGAATGATTAGAGGCCTTAGGGTCGAAACGACCTTAACCTATTCTCAAACTTTAAATGGGTAAGAACCTCACCTTTCTTGATATGAAGGTTGAGGTTATGATATAATGTGCCCAGTGGGCCACTTTTGGTAAGCAGAACTGGCGCTGTGGGATGAACCAAACGTAATGTTACGGTGCCCAAATTAACAACTCATGCAGATACCATGAAAGGCGTTGGTTGCTTAAAACAGCAGGACGGTGGACATGGAAGTCGTAATCCGCTAAGGAGTGTGTAACAACTCACCTGCCGAAGCAACTAGCCCTTAAAATGGATGGCGCTTAAGTTGTATACCTATACATTACCGCTAAAGTACATGATTTATAATACAATTTCGGTTGGATTATAAATTTTGAAACTTTAGTGAGTAGGAGGGTACAATGGTGTGCTTAGAAGTGTTTGGCGTAAGCCTGCATGGAGCCGCCATTGGTACAGATCTTGGTGGTAGTAGCAAATAATCGAATGAGACCTTGGAGGACTGAAGTGGAGAAGGGTTTCGTGTGAACAGTGGTTGATCACGAGTTAGTCGGTCCTAAGTTCAAGGCGAAAGCCGAAAATTTTCAAGTTTTAATGAATTGTTGAGAATATATATTATTATGTTTTCTTCATAGTAATTAAACACTTGAATAATTTTGAACGAAAGGGAATACGGTTCCAATTCCGTAACCTGTTGAGTATCCGTTTGTTATTAAAAATGGGCCTTGTGCTCATCCTGGCAACAGGAACGACCATAAAGAAGCCGTCGAGAGGTATCGGAAGAGTTTTCTTTTCTGTTTTATAGTCGTACTACCATGGAAGTCTTTCGAAGAGAGATATGGTAGATGGACTAGAAGAGCATGACATTTACTGTTGTGTCGATATTTTCTCCTCGGACCTTGAAAATTTATGGTGGGGTTACGCAAACTTCTCAACAGGCCGTACCAATATCCGCAGCTGGTCTCCAAGGTGAAGAGTCTCTAGTCGATAGAATAATGTAGGTAAGGGAAGTCGGCAAATTAGATCCGTAACTTCGGGATAAGGATTGGCTCTGAAGATTGAGATAGTCGGGCTTGATTGGGAAGCAATACCATGGTTTATGTACTCGTTCTGGGTAAATAGAGAATTTCGGTTCTTGTTCCCCGGATAGTAGTTACGTAGCCAATTGTGGAACTTTCTTGCTAAAATTTTATAAGAATTATATCGCAAGATATATATTCTTATTTAATTATAACGATTATCAATTAACAATCAATTCAGAACTGGCACGGACTTGGGGAATCCGACTGTCTAATTAAAACAAAGCATTGTGATGGCCCTAACGGGTGTTGACACAATGTGATTTCTGCCCAGTGCTCTGAATGTCAAAGTGAAGAAATTCAAGTAAGCGCGGGTAAACGGCGGGAGTAACTATGACTCTCTTAAGGTAGCCAAATGCCTCGTCATCTAATTAGTGACGCGCATGAATGGATTAACGAGATTCCTACCGTCCCTATCTACTCAGTTGTTTGTAGAACCTCGAAGTGAACGGACGTGTTTGCGCATCATTGCGAGTTTTTAAAAGCGATTTTTAAAGTGTTTTTCAGTATTTCTGAAAGTGATAAAATTTTTCGGTTTTTCCGGTCTGTCGGTAGCCTGTTGTGAAAATAGACACAGTAAGCAGGTACGTGAGGGATTATACACATCGTGTGTATTCCCAAAAGTGTGTGAGGATAGCGGCTTAGGCCATTAACTTGTGTGTGGATTAGTGAACAAAGTGTGGGATTTCCCAGCAGTGCGGGTATAGCGGCATCTGCCATTAACAAACCTTTGTGCAGTGCAGGTAGTCGAAGTGCGGTTGTCTGTATTGTGCGTGAGTGTTGTGTAGGAGAAATGCCTCCACCACGGAGGAGAGGGGCAAAAGCCCCAGCGGAGAGCGAAGACTCCGGGCCTTCAATGGTCCAGGTGGAGTCATCGACCGATGAGGACGGAGTGGGGCAAACCTCGCGGCCCCCACCCAAGAGGAAGGCGCGACTAGGTCCGCCACCACAGGCGAACTCAGGCGAGAGTGGATCAGATGGGGTACTCCAGAAGCTGGATACGGTTGCTACGAAAGTTGCCGTAGGAGTAAAGGTTGCGGCGAAGGAAGGAGCCAATGGAGGAAGGAAAGGTTGCCCGGATAACAAGGTAGGGGGCAGCAAGGGGGTGTTATTGGGGGTGGGGGCCATGTTACGGCGATGAAAGCCGTAACAGCCCAGTTGAACGAGGTTGTGTTCGGGGCGAAAAGCCTCGAAGTCACAACGATGAAGGAACTCGTAGGGATCGCCTCTAAATATGAGGAGATTCTTATGAGTGTCCTAACGGAAAATGCTCACCTTCGAGGGCAAATTGAGGGATTGAAGGGGGGTTGTGGGACATCTTCCGTCCCTCGGAGCACAGCAGGGGCGGCTGCTGCTGCTCCCTCGGCGCCTGCCCCTCCAGCACCCGTACTGGAGGCAATTGCGCCGACGTTTCGAAGACCAGTAGAAACCTGGTCGGTTGTGGTGAGGAGCAAGGCTCCTATGACTTCCTCTAAGGAAGTCATAAATAAAGTTGTTAAGGAGGTGGGGCCTTCACTGGGTGTTCGTGTCCATGATGTGAAGTCAATCAAGGGGGGTGGCGTAGTGATACGCACTCCCTCTGTTGCTGAGAGGGAGAAAGTGGCGAGCAACGCCAAATTCGGTGAGGTAGGGTTGGACGTTAGCGTCAATAAAAAGTTGGGGCCCAGGGTCGTTGTACAGGGTGTACATACGGAGATATCCCATGAAGAATTCATGGAGGAGCTGTTTCGGCTGAACCTTCGGGAGTTCAGCCCCGAGTCCAAAAAGACGGACGTGAGGATGGTCAGACGTCCCTGGAAGGTGGCGACTGATGGCAGGACAAATGTTGTCCTAGAGGGTACGGACAAACTAATGTCCACCCTCCTGGATGCGGGTAGGTGCTACGTCAAGTGGTTCTCCTTCCGTGTCCGTGCGGATAGTCCCGTGACCGGCTGCTTCCGGTGCATGGGTTTTGATCACCGAGTGGCAGAATGCAGGGCCAAGTCCGACGTCTGTCGGAGGTGTGGTCAAGAGGGCCACAAGGCTGCCAGTTGCGTTAATGCCCCCCATTGTCGCAACTGTGCGTTTAAAGGAAGGCCAGCTGGACATCTTATGATGTCGGCTGCCTGTCCGATTTACTGTGGGGTTGTCGGACGTGCTCTCGCCAGACATTAATGGGTGAGATTTTTCAATTAAATTGCCAGAATTCTTATGCAGTTATGTGCGAGTTAGGGAGTTGCATGATAGAGGCTGGGTGCAGCATCGCCTTACTCCAGGAGCCATACGCCACCAATTTTGGAATGGTAAGTGGTCTTCCTGGGGGTTTCAGGGTCTACACGGACCTTAGGTGTAATGCTGCAATAGTTGTGACTGACCCAAGCTATGACTGCATAGTTTTGGATTCGTCACAAGAGGGTGTATGTGTTTCTGTAGAGGGGGGGGTTCGGTAGGCTGATTGTTGCTAGCATGTATTGTAAGTTTAGGGAACCTATAGAGCCTTATCTGCGATACATGGATAACCTACTACTACTTGCGAGTGGTAGCCCATTTATCCTAGGGATGGATGCGAATGCCACGTCCTCGATGTGGTTTAGCAGGTTTTCTCGATGGGCGCACAGATATCGGAGCCACATTCGGGGTCGGGCATTAAGCGAATGGATGGCTGCTAACAGCCTCCACATCCTAAATGAGCCAAGCGAGTGGTACACATTTGATGGTCCTAGAGGGGGGAGCGACATTGACGTGTCTTTGATCAATGAGGCAGCAAATAGGGCGTTCAGTTTTAGGTGGGAGATTATGGGAGGGTGGGGATTGAGCGATCATAATTTGATTAAAATTATGGTTACTCCTAATTCCCCTCCCTCGACGCATGCAAGTCCATTGCGGCGATGGCGTACCTCTGGTATCGACTTGAACCAATATGGACAGTGTGTTAGGGAAGCGGTATTGGACATACCGCTTAGTGAGTTTGAAAATCTGGGGGTGGACGAGCAAATTGCTCGGTTGTACGAATTGGTCTGGGGAGTGAACGATAGGTTGTTGAAGAAATATAAGGATTTTAGGGTTAGGAAAATAAAGTGGTGGACGCAGGAATTAACCCTGAAGAGGAGGGCTGTCCGGCGATTGAGACGGAAGTTTCAACGCGCTCGGCGGTCAAATTCGGATAGGTTGGCCCAGATTAGGAACGATTTTAGTTGTGCGATGCATGAGTATAAGGCCATGCTAATAAAAATCAAAGAAGAGGAGTGGAGGGGGTTCGTTAATGAGCATAGGGATGACCCCTGGGGTCAGGTCTTAAGGATTTGTAGGGGTCGTAGGAGGGAGGACATCACTTCTCTTCGTGTTGATGACACTGTGTTATCAACATGGAGTGAGTGTGCAGGGGTTCTGTTAGGAGCGTTCTTTCCTAGGGCTGAGGAGCTGGCACCTCTCGCACAAGAGGTACCGGTTCCTCCACTTGATGATGGGGAGTTGGGATATGCCTTTAGCCTGGTTAGGTCTAAACGGTCCCCAGGTCTTGATGGTTTGAACGGAGAGTTGTGCAAAAGCTTGTGGAAGTTCATCCCGGAATACTTGGAGGTCATTTACGATAAGTGCATTTGTGAGGGGTATTTTCCACGTGAGTGGAAAAGTGCTAGGGTTGTTCCTCTCCTGAAGTCACCTGATAAGATTAGGAGTGATCCACGATCTTATCGGGGCATCAGTCTTCTTCCAGTGCTGGGTAAAGTACTGGAGAGGGTTATGGTGGAACGGCTTCAGGAGCTAACGCGGGATTTGAATTCGGATAGGCAGTATGGCTTTAGGAAGGAACGTAGTGTAGAGGACGCCTGGATGTATGTTCAGCGTGCTGTCCGGGAGAATGCCAACAAATATGTCCTTGGCATATTTGTCGATTTCAAGGGGGCATTTGATTACCTAATCTGGAATCGGGTGATTCAACGATTGGAGGAACTTGGCTGTCCGGAAATTAGTCTCTGGCAGAGCTACTTTTCGGACAGAAAAGCCTCTATCGTAGGAATGAATGGTAGCGCGGACATTAGGGTAGAACGGGGCTGCCCACAGGGATCCATCTGTGGTCCATATATTTGGAACCTAATGATGGACTCTCTGCTTGGCCAACTTGAAACGCTTTGTGGTTGTTGTGCATATGCAGACGATCTTCTGCTCCTAGTTAAAGGTCGTTCACGGTTGGAGTTAGAACGAAAGGGTGAACGACTGTTAGAAATTGTTCACAATTGGGGTATAGGTGTGGGGGTTGACGTATCGGTTGACAAGACGGTGACAATGCTCTTGAAAGGCATACTGTCATCGGCTCGTCCACCGATAGTCCGAATGAATGGGGTCAATATCAGGTATGTGACGCAAGTCAAATATCTGGGATTGACCATCGGCGAAAGGATGTGTTTCAACCCTCACTTGGTTTACGTGGAGGAGCGATTGTTAGGAATTGCCGGCAAGATCAAACGCGTGTTAAGGAGTGATTGGGGTCTCGGACGTCGTGCGGTTCGCACTATATATAGCGGCTTATTTGTGGCCTGTGCCACATATGGAGCCGCTATATGGTGGGAATTAGCATCAAAGGTCAGGGGTCGCCAAAAACTTCTTTCCATACAACGTTGTTTGATGCTTGCCTGTTTGCCTGTATGTCGCACAATTTCTACAGATGCGTTGCAGGTGTTGTTAGGTGCGCCTCCTCTTGACCTGATTGTTATACAGCGCGCTGTTGCATTTAGGTTAAGAAGAGGCTTAAGTGTCTCATTGCTGTCGAATTGGATTTCCGATGAGGATGTTGCGAGGGAGGGCTATCTAAGGAGCAAAAGGCTTCTATATGATAGCGTTAGGAGTAGGTGGCAAGACCGTTGGGACAATAGCCCTAGCGGTCGGGTGACCTACGAGTACATTCGGGATGTTAGGTTTGTAGAGGAAAACCCAGACTTCAGATTCTGTATGAGTCTGGGTTTCTTGCTTACCGGGCATGGACCTTTGAATGCATTTTTGCATCAAAGGAACCTTTCCGGAAGTCCGGAGTGTATATGTGGGGCACACTCTGAGGACTGGATGCATATCATAGCGGAATGCCCGATGTACTCGGACATTAGGGATCTTGGGGGTATGGGGATTAGCTGGACTGATGGACAGCTAGATGTTAGTGGTGTGCTCTCGGATAGTCGGAATGCCGAACATTTAGGGTCGTTTAATAGGTTTGCACGTGTTTTGTTCAGTCGGCGTAGGCAATTAGTTGAAAATCGGGTGGAGGAGGTATAATTTTTATACCAACAACTTAAATGGTCACCAGTCCGGAGCAGTATGGTAGCTCAACTGGTAGTAGTTTTCAACTACGAGGTCTGACCGGAGACTTAATTCTGGTACCACGGGGAGTAGGAGCCCTTGGAGTTCGCTCCAACCTACTCATGCGGACTGGCCCCTCGGGGAGTATCGTGGTGGTTGTGGTTTAAAACCCGAATGCGGGGAGAGTGTTTTGATCACTCAATGTGGAGTTGCACTGCAACCGGGTGCCGGACCCAAAGTACGGCAGAGGTTTTAGATAGGCCTCGAACCCCACCAAGGTGGTTAGTGTGTCCATTCCACACTGCCAATTGGTACCGAATAATGCTTAGCATTATTCAATAATAATGATAAGCATTATTCGGGGCGCTGATCATCGCATTTTATTGATCCGCTGTGCTTCGGAGCACCGTGAGATAAGGCCGTCATCGGCAGGTACTCACGCAAAAACACACCGGACGTTGTCCCTATTTGCGAAGAGCCGAAACCACATATAAAGAGCCAAAACGCCGAAACCACGTATATTTGCATATAAAAAAAACTAAGTTTGGTTTAACGGCGGGCATAAAAATGATTTTATTTACGTAGCCAAATGCATTGTCATCTTATTAGTGACGCGCAAAAAGGAATTCAGGAGATTCCAGTATTTCTGAAAGTGATAAAAATTTTTCGGTTTTTCCGGTCTGTCGGTAGCCTGTTGTGAAAATAGACACAGTGAGCAGGTACGTGAGGGATTATACACATCGTGTGTATTCCCAAAAGTGTGTGAGGATAGCGGCTTAGGCCATTAACGTAGTGTGTATTAGTGAACGAAGTGTGGGATTTCCCAGCAGTGCGCGTAGTTAACGGCATCTGCCATAACAAACATTGTGTACAGTGCAGGTAGTGAAAGTTCTGTGTTTTTGTTTTGCGCGAGTGTAGGAGAAATGCCTCCACCACGGAGGAGAGGGGCAAAAGCCCCAGCGGAGAGCGAAGACTCTGGGCCTTCAATGGTCCAGGTGGAGTCATCGACCGATGAGGACGGAGTGGGGCAACCCTTACGGCCCCCACCCAAGAGGAAGGCGCGATTGGGTTCGCCACCACAGGCGAACTCAGGGTATATTGATATACTGTATAGTTGTTAGAGAGAATCTTATAACATAAAGATACAGATTTTTGAACGCAAAGTACTTTATTTCTCAATATTCATTGAGAACATAAGGTAGTGTTATAGATTGTTATCAAACGACTATTACAATATACTGAAAAACAATTGTGAAATATACAAAAATTAATATATTGTATAGTTGTTAGAGAGAATCTTATAACATAAAGATACAGATTTTTGAACGCAAAGTACTTTATTTCTCAATATTCATTGAGTACATAAGGTAGTGTTATAGATTGTTATCAAACGACTATTACAATATACTGAAAAACAATTGGGAAATACAAAAATTAATATATTGTATAGTTGTTAGAGAGAATCTTATAACATAAAGATACAGATTTTTGAACGCAAAGTACTTTATTTCTCAATATTCATTGAGAACATAAGGTAGTGTTATAGATTGTTATCAAACGACTATTACAATATACTGAAAAACAATTGAAATATACAAAAATTAATATATAATGGTATATTGAATAGTTGTTAGAGAGAACCTTAACATAAAGATACAGCTTTGAACGCAAAGTTATCAAACGACTTTTACAATATACTGAAAAGCAATTGAAATATACAAAAATTAATATAATGGTATATTGTATAATATAAAAACTATGTTTGGTTAAACGGCGGACATAAAAATGATTATATTTACATAGCCAAATGCATCGTCATCGTATTAGTGACGCGCAAAAAGGAATTCAGGAGATTCCTACTGTCCCTCTAATTAAAGAGCCGAAACCACATATATTTGCATATAAAAAAAAAACTAAGTTTGGTTAAACGGCGAACATAAAAATGAATATATTTACGTAGCCAAATGCATCGTCATAGTATTAGTGACGCGCATGAAAGAATTAAGGAGATTCCTACTGTCGCTCTAATTAAAGAGGCGAAACCACATATGAAGAGCCGAAACCACATATATTTGCATATAAAAAAAACTAAGTTTGGTTAAACGGCGGACATAAAAATGAATATATTTACGTAGCCAAATGCATCGTCTTCGTATTAGTGACGCGCATGAAGGAATTAAGGAGATTCCTACTGTTCCTCTAATTAAAGAGGCGAAACCACATATAAAGAGCCGAAACCGCATAAGTTTGGTTAAACCGCGGACATAAAAATGAATATATTTACGTAGCCAAATGCATCGTCTTCGTATTAGTGACGCGCATGAAGGAATTAAGGAGATTCCTACTGTCCCTCTAATTAAAGAGGCGAAACCACATATAAAGAGCCGAAACCACATATATTTGCATATAAAAAAAACTAAGTTTGGTTAAACCGCGGACATAAAAATGAATATATTTACGTAGCCAAATGCATCGTCTTCGTATTAGTGACGCGCATGAAGGAATTAAGGAGATTCCTACTGTCCCTCTAATTAAAGAGGCGAAACCACATATAAAGAGCCGAAACCACATATATTTGCATATAAAAAAAACTAAGTTTGGTTAAACCGCGGACATAAAAATGAATATATTTACGTAGCCAAATGCATCGTCATCGTATTAGTGACGCGCATGAAGGAATTAAGGAGATTCCTACTGTCCCTCTAATTCATTCGATTGTAGAATTTCAGATAGTTCAGACGTGTTTTCGTTTCTGTGCGTTTTCTGTGTCGTGAATTTTGTGTGAATTGGTATTTTTTGTGTGGGAGCCCTCAGCATTGGATGTAAGTACATTCATTTTGAGTATTTGTGTATTAGTTTGTGATTTGTGGTAGTTTTTTAGCGCATTTGCATACATATTTACGCATTAGTATATTAATATATACGTGTGTGTATATATGTGTGTTTTTTCATAAAAAATTTTCATTTTCAATATATGTTCGATTGTATGTGTAGATAAAGTTTGTCAGTACGTGTATACTTTTTCTGTAGTTGGCTTTGTGTATTTTTACATTACTGCAAGTGTTTGAATATATATACAATTGTATGTATATTTTCTCATTTGTTAGTTTGTGTGTGCATATCATAGCTGGCTTTTGAAAATTTTTACATTGCGGCAGGTGTTTATTTATATACGTGTAGTTGAGTGTATTTTTGGAAATTTGAATTTGTTTTTGTGAAAAGAAAATTTGTTTGAGCAAGTGTTTTTTGTGTGACGTAATTGTTTTTCGTTTGTTGTTTTTTGAGCACAGGTGTTTTCGTGCACAGGTGTTTTTGAGCACAGGTGTTTTCGTGCACAGGTGTTTTTGAGCACAGGTGTTTTCGAGCACAGGTGTTTTTGAGCACAGTAGTTTTGTGTGTGTAGGCGCGTGTTAGGTAGTACCTTTTGGGGTTTACGTGGTTTACCCACATTGTTAGCGTGGGTGCTGACTCTCATAGAGTCTCAGTGTTTTCTGTGTTTGTTGTTTTTCTGCTTTTTGGTTTTTCTGCCAGTGAGTGTTGTGTCGAGTGTCTGGTACTGAGTTGCCACTTGTTTCCGGGGGGATTGGGCAGGTTTTGCTCAAAGGGTGCCGGTGTCTGTCCGAGTGTTGAAGGTGCTGATTTTTGTTTAGACTGCGTTCGTAGCTGTTAACCTTTGACCTACAGTGCGATTTGGTTCAGCTCCACATCGGTTGGCTTGGAGCCGTTACGGGGACTTTGTTCTGTCCGGCGGTTTATTGGGTGACCAGTTCCAGACCGTTGGCTGGAGTTGTGGGTTGTGCCCTTGCGATTTCGCAATAATCGACTGCTTAGGTGGTAGCAGCTACTGGACGATTCTATTCTTATAGTTAGTTCCTTCAGTGCGTTCAGTCACACGTGTCTTGAGAGCAGCTGTTCCAAGTCTTGTCTGGTCGAGTGGCTTCTGTGCCAGTGTTTTGCCGGCGGATCAGCCTGCCTGGTGAAAGGCCGGAAGTAGAAATGCTTCCCTCACGGAGGAGAAGGGCTAAGCACCCTGCTGGGAATGAGGGGAAAGAGCTAGCGTTAGCAGTGGAGACCTCGTCGGCTGATGAAGGTACTGGACCTTCGGTTGGGTCCCCACCGCGTAGGAAGGTTAGGATAGGATCGCCATCGTTGGTGATGTTAGGGGATGGGAGTAGTTGTGCTGATATGGGTGACACCGCTGAAGAAGTGGTTGTCCACCCTATTGTTAGCAAGCGTGGAGGTGTAGTAAGGATTAAGGGGAAGAAGCGCATTAAGGGTACTTCTGCAAAAGAGTGTCCTGTTAGCGCTGTTAAGGAGGGTGGAGAAAATGGTGGTGTGGTTGGGGGAGGCGCTATTAGCCATGTTGCTGCCATGAAGGCAGTGACGGCGGAATTAAACGCATTGGTGTTTGGGGTTGAAGACTTTGAGGTCACTACTGCGAAGGGGCTGATGGAGCTTGCCTCGAAGTACGAGGCGCTTCTGATGACGGTAGTAACCGAGAATGCCCATCTTCGCGGTCAGGTTGACGCTCTCAGGGGGGGTTGTGGGGGATCTATTCCCCAATCGAAGAGGTCGGTTGTGGGTTTGGCTCCGGCTGAGTCGGTGCGTGCGCCTCCAGCGCCAGTGTTGGAGGCGATTGCTCCGGCATTGCCGAAGCCGGTTGAGACTTGGTCGGTGGTGGTGAGAAGCAAGGCCCCTACCACCTCCTCTAAGGAGGTGATTAAGAAGGTCGTGAAGGAGGTGGGACCTTCCCTCGGAGTGCGTGTACACGAGGTGAAGCCGATTAAGGGTGGTGGGGTGGTTATTCGCACCCCCTCTGTTTTAGAGAGGGAAAAGGTGGCGAATAATGCCAAGTTCGGGGAGGTGGGGTTGGATGTGAGTGTGAACCGGAAGTTGGGTCCGCGGGTTGTGGTTCAGGGGGTTCACACCGAAATCTCCCATGATGACTTCATGGAGGAGCTCTTTCGGTTGAACCTTCAGGACATCAGCCCTGAGGCACGACAGTCAGATGTGCGGATGGTCAGTCGGCCCTGGAAGGTGGCTGCTGATGGTAGCACCAACGTTGTCCTTGAGGGGTCGGACAAATTAATGTCCGCCCTTTTGGAGGCGGGAAGGTGCTACATAAAGTGGTTCTCTTTCAGGGTTCGACCGGATAGCCCAGTTGCTGGCTGCTTCCGGTGTATGGGTTTTGACCATAGAGTGGCTGAGTGTAGGGCCAAATCAGATGTTTGTAGGCGGTGCGGTCAAGAAGGACATAGAGCTGCCGGTTGTGGTAATGCCCCTCATTGTCGCAACTGTGCATTTAAGGGTAGGCCAGCTGGGCATCTTATGATGTCAGCTGTTTGCCCGATTTACTGTGGCGTTGTTGAGCGTGCCCTCTCCAGACACTGATGGGGGGGGTTTTTCAGCTTAATTGTCAGGGGTCGTATGCCGTTATGTGTGAGTTGGGGGGTTGTATGATTGAGGGGGGGTGTGGCATTGCCTTACTTCAGGAGCCTTACGCCACCAATGGTGTGGTTCGGGGTCTTCCTGGAGGTTTTAGGGTCTTTACGGACCTTGGGGTTAATGCTGCAATAGTTGTGAATGATTCCGGCTACGATTGTGTAGTCTTGGATTCGTCACAACAGGGGGTGTGTGTGTCTATAGAGGGGGAGTTCGGTAGAATGATTGTCGCTAGTTTGTATTGCAAATTTAGCGAGCCCCTAGAGCCCTACCTGGGCTATATGGATAAGTTACTACTTCTGGCGAGTGGTAGCCCATTAGTCCTAGGGTTGGATGCGAATGCCTCGTCCTCGATGTGGTTTAGTAAGGTATCTAGACAATCGTCTGGATATCAAAGCCACGTTCGAGGCGAGGTAATGAATGAATGGGTGTTGGCTAAGGGCCTTCACATTCTGAATGAGCCGAGTGAGTGGTATACGTTTGATGGGCCTAGGGGTGTGAGTGATATTGACGTGACGCTTATGAATGAGGCAGCAAGTAGAGTGTTTGATTTTAAGTGGGAGGTTAGAGGAGGGTGGGGTCTGAGTGATCATAATTTGATCCAAATTGTGGTTGCTCCTCGTTCCCCTCCTTTGGTGTGTGTGAGTCCATTGCGGCGATGGCGTACCTCTGGTATTGACTGGAACCGATATGGACAGAGTGTAAGGGAAGCGGTGTTAGAAATACCGCTTAGAGTGTTTGATGATCTGGAAGTGGATGAGCAAATTGCTCGGCTGTGTGAGTTGGTGTGGGGTGTGAATGACAGATTGTTCAGGAAGTGTGGAAGTTTTAGGGTTAGAAAAATTAAGTGGTGGACGCATGAGTTAACCTTGAAGAGGAGGACTGTCCGGCGGTTGAGACGAAAGTTTCAACGTGCTCGGCGGTTCAATTCTGATAGGCTGTCCCAGTTTAGGTATGATTTTAGTTGTGCGATGAATGAATATAAAGATATGATTGTGAAAATTAAAGAAGAAGAGTGGAGGAGTTTTGTGAATGACAATAGGGATGACCCCTGGGGTCAGGTCTATAAGATCTGCAGGGGTCGTAAGAGGGAGGATATCACCTCTCTTCGTGTTGGTGACACTGTGTTATCAACGTGGAGAGAGTGTGCTGAGGTTCTGTTAGGAGCGTTCTTTCCCAGGGCTGAGGTTCAGGCACCCCATGCACATGAGGTACCTGTTCCTCCATTAGATGATGGGGAGCTGGGATATGCCTTTGGCCTGGTCAGGTCTAAACGGTCTCCAGGTTTTGATGGTCTGAACGGAGAGATGTGCAAATGCTTGTGGAAGTTCATTCCGGAATACTTGGAGGTCATTTATGATAAGTGCATTTGTGAGGGATATTTTCCACGTGAGTGGAAAAGTGCCAGGGTTGTTCCTCTCCTGAAGTCTCCTGATAAGATCAGGAGTGATCCTCGTTCTTATCGGGGCATCAGTCTCCTTCCAGTGCTTGGAAAAGTGCTGGAAAGAGTTATGGTGGAACGGCTTCAGGAGCTAACGCGGGATTTGAGGTCGAATAGGCAGTATGGGTTCAGGAAAGGACGCAGTGTAGAAGATGCCTGGATGTATGTTCAGAATGCTGTGAGGGAGAATACCAACAAATATGTCCTTGGCATATTTGTTGACTTCAAGGGGGCGTTTGATTACCTAATCTGGGATCGTGTGATTCAACGGCTAGAGGAACTTAACTGTTCGGAAATTAGTCTCTGGCGGAGCTTCTTTTCGGACAGGAAAGCCTCTATCGTTGGTATGAATGGGAGTGTGGAGATTGGAGTGGTTCGTGGCTGCCCGCAGGGATCCATCTGTGGTCCATATATTTGGAACCTCATGATGGACTCACTGCTTGGGCAGCTCGAACCACTCTGCAGGTGTTGTGCGTATGCGGATGACCTGCTTCTTTTAGTTGAAGGCTGTTCGAGGTCTGAGATTGAAAGGGTAGGAGGGCAATTGTTGGAGATTGCTCATAATTGGGGTGTGGGTGTGGGGGTTGACATATCGATGGATAAAACGGTGACAATGCTCTTAAAGGGTAGACTGTCACCGGGGCGTCCACCGGTTGTCCGTGTGAATGGGGTCAGCATCAGGTATGTGACGCAAGTCAAATATCTGGGGTTGACCATGAGTGAAAGAATGTGTTTTACTCCACACTTGGTGAATGTGAAGCGGCGGCTGCAGGCGATTGTTGGTAGTGTCAGGCGCGTTTTACGGAGTGATTGGGGTCTCGGGCGTCGTGCTGTTCGCTCCATATATCGAGGTTTGTTTGTGGCCTGTGCCACTTATGGATCTCCTATATGGTGGAAGGTGGCTACGATGGTTTCGGGTCATCGAAAACTTCTTTCTATACAGCGTTGTATGATGCTTGCCTGTTTGCCTGTATGTCGCACCGTTTCTACGGATGCGTTGCAGGTTTTATTGGGTGTGCCCCCTCTTGACCTGATTGTTTTACAGCGTGCTGTTTCTTTCAGGTTGAGGAGGGGTTTGAGTGTGTTATTGCTGCGGAATGAATGGATTTCTGACGATGATGTGGAGAGGTTGGGATATCTAGGAAGCAAGAGGCTTCTAGATGACAGGGTTAGGAGTAGGTGGCAAGAACGTTGGGATAATAGTCCTAACGGTCGTGTGACTTATGAGTACATTCGGGATGTTGGGTTTGTTGGGGAAAACCCAGATTTCAGATTCTGTCTGAGTCTGGGTTTCCTACTTACGGGGCATGGGCCTTTGAATGCTTTTTTGCATCAGAGGCGCCTCTCTGATGGAATGGAATGTATGTGTGGAGCGCGTGTTGAGGATTGGGTGCATGTTATTGCTGAATGCCCGATGTACTCGGACATTAGGGACCTTGGGGGTATGGGGATTAGTTGGACTGATGGACGGTTAGATGTTAGTGGTGTGATCTCCACTAGTTGGGATGCCGAACGATTAGAATTATTTGGTGTGTTTGCGCGTGAGGTGTTTAAGCGGCGAAGACAATTAGCTGGAAACTAAGTATAGTTTCTTTGTGTGAATGGTGTGTGTATTGTGTGTGTATTGGATGAGAGAATGGGGTCCAACCCCTGGTCACCAGTCCAGAGCAGTATGGAAGCTCAACTGGTAGTAGTTTCAACTACGAGGTCTGACCGGAGACTTAATTCTGGTACCACGGGGAGTAGGAGCCCTTGGAGTTCGCTCCAACCTACTCGTGCGGACTGGCCCCTCGGGGAGTATCGTGGTGGTTGTGGTTTAATACCCGAATGCGGAGAGAGTGATATTTGTCACTCAATGTGGAGTTGCATTGCAACCGGGTGCCGGACCCAAAGTACGGCAGAGGTTTTAGATAGGCCTCGAACCTCACCAAGGTGGTTAGTGTGTCCATTCCACACGCCAATTGGTACTGAATAATGCATTGCATTTTTCGGGGCGCTGATCATCGCATTGATTTGATCCGCTGTGCTTTTGAGCACCGTGAGGTAAGGCCGTCGTCGGCAGGTACTCACGTTAATATTGGCTTTAGATGTCCCTATTTGCATTCGATTGCAGAATTTCAGATTGTTCAGACGTGTTTTCGTTTCTGTGCGTTTTCCGTGTCGTGAATTTTGTGTGAATTGGTATTTTTTGTGTGGGAGCCCTCAGCATTGGATGTAAGTACATTCATTTTGAGTATTTGTGTATTAGTTTGTGATTTGTGGTAGTTTTTTTTTAGCGCATTTGCATACATATTTACGCATTAGTATATTAATATATACGTGTGTGTATATATGTGTCTTTTTCATAAAAAATTTTCATTTTCAATATATGTTCGATTGTATGTGTAGATAAAGTTTGTCAGTACGTGTATACTTTTTCTGTAGTTGGCTTTGTGTATTTTTACATTACTGCAAGTGTTTGAATATATATACAATTGTATGTATATTTTCTCATTTGTTAGTTTGTGTGTGCATATCATAGCTGGCTTTTGAAAATTTTTACATTGCGGCAGGTGTTTATTTATATACGTGTAGTTGAGTGTATTTTTGGGAATTTGAATTTGTGTTTGTGAAAAGAAAATTTGTTTGAGCAAGTGTTTTTTGTGTGACGTAATTTGTTTTTCGTTTGTTGTTTTTTGAGCACAGGTGTTTTTTGAGCACAGGTGATTTCGTGCGCAGGTGTTTTCGAGCACAGGTGTTTTCGAGCACAGGTGTTTTTGAGCACAGTAGTTTTGTGTGTGTAGGCGCGTGTTAGGTAGTACCTTTTGGGGTTTACGTGGTTTACCCACATTGTTAGCGTGGGTGCTGACTCTCATAGAGTCTCAGTGTTTTCTGTGTTTGTTGTTTTTCTGCTTTTTGGTTTTTCTGCCAGTGAGTGTTGTGTCGAGTGTCTGGTACTGAGTTGCCACTTGTTTCCGGGGGGATTGGGCAGGTTTTGCTCAAAGGGTGCCGGTGTCTGTCCGAGTGTTGAAGGTGCTGATTTTTGTTTAGACTGCGTTCGTAGCTGTTAACCTTTGACCTACAGTGCGATTTGGTTCAGCTCCACATCGGTTGGCTTGGAGCCGTTACGGGGACTTTGTTCTGTCCGGCGGTTTATTGGGTGACCAGTTCCAGACCGTTGGCTGGAGTTGTGGGTTGTGCCCTTGCGATTTCGCAGTAATCGACTGCTTAGGTGGTAGCAGCTACTGGACGATTCTATTCTTATAGTTAGTTCCTTCAGTGCGTTCAGTCACACGTGTCTTGAGAGCAGCTGTTCCAAGTCTTGTCTGGTCGAGTGGCTTCTGTGCCAGTGTTTTGCCGGCGGATCAGCCTGCCTGGTGAAAGGCCGGAAGTAGAAATGCTTCCCTCACGGAGGAGAAGGGCTAAGCACCCTGCTGGGAATGAGGGGAAAGAGCTAGCGTTAGCAGTGGAGACCTCGTCGGCTGATGAAGGTACTGGACCTTCGGTTGGGTCCCCGCCGCGTAGGAAGGTTAGGAAAGGATCGCCATCGTTGGTGATGTTAGGGGATGGGAGTAGTTGTGCTGATATGGGTGACACCGCTGAAGAAGTGGTTGTCCACCCTATTGTTAGCAAGCGTGGAGGTGTAGTAAGGATTAAGGGGAAGAAGCGCATTAAGGGTACTTCTGCAAAGGAGTGTCCTGTTAGCGCTGTTAAGGAGGGTGGTGAAAATGGTGGTGTGGTTGGGGGAGGCGCTATTAGCCATGTTGCTGCCATGAAGGCAGTGACGGCGGAATTAAACGCATTGGTGTTTGGGGTTGTAGACTTTGAGGTCACTACTGCGAAGGGGCTGATGGAGCTTGCCTCGAAGTACGAGGCGCTTCTGATGACGGTAGTAACCGAGAATGCCCATCTTCGCGGTCAGGTTGACGCTCTCAGGGGGGGTTGTGGGGGATCTATTCCCCAATCGAAGAGGTCGGTTGTGGGTTTGGCTCCGGCTGAGTCGGTGCGTGCGCCTCCAGCGCCAGTGTTGGAGGCGATTGCTCCGGCATTGCCGAAGCCGGTTGAGACTTGGTCGGTGGTGGTGAGAAGCAAGGCCCCTACCACCTCCTCTAAGGAGGTGATTAAGAAGGTCGTGAAGGAGGTGGGACCTTCCCTCGGAGTGCGTGTACACGAGGTGAAGCCGATTAAGGGTGGTGGGGTGGTTATTCGCACCCCCTCTGTTTTAGAGAGGGAAAAGGTGGCGAATAATGCCAAGTTCGGGGAGGTGGGGTTGGATGTGAGTGTGAACCGGAAGTTGGGTCCGCGGGTTGTGGTTCAGGGGGTTCACACCGAAATCTCCCATGATGACTTCATGGAGGAGCTCTTTCGGTTGAACCTTCAGGACATCAGCCCTGAGGCACGAAAGTCAGATGTGCGGATGGTCAGTCGGCCCTGGAAGGTGGCTGCTGATGGTAGCACCAACGTTGTCCTTGAGGGGTCGGACAAATTAATGTCCGCCCTTTTGGAGGCGGGAAGGTGCTACATAAAGTGGTTCTCCTTCAGGGTTCGACCGGATAGCCCAGTTGCTGGCTGCTTCCGGTGTATGGGTTTTGACCATAGAGTGGCTGAGTGTAGGGCCAAATCAGATGTTTGTAGGCGGTGCGGTCAAGAAGGACATAGAGCTGCCGGTTGTGGTAATGCCCCTCATTGTCGCAACTGTGCATTTAAGGGTAGGCCAGCTGGGCATCTTATGATGTCAGCTGTTTGCCCGATTTACTGTGGCGTTGTTGAGCGTGCCCTCTCCAGACACTGATGGGGGGGGTTTTTCAGCTTAATTGTCAGGGGTCGTATGCCGTTATGTGTGAGTTGGGGGGTTGTATGATTGAGGGGGGGTGTGGCATTGCCTTACTTCAGGAGCCTTACGCCACCAATTTTGTGGTTCGGGGTCTTCCTGGAGGTTTTAGGGTCTTTACGGACCTTGGGGTTAATGCTGCAATAGTTGTGAATGATTCCGGCTACGATTGTGTAGTCTTGGATTCGTCACAACAGGGGGTGTGTGTGTCTATAGAGGGGGAGTTCGGTAGAATGATTGTCGCTAGTTTGTATTGCAAATTTAGCGAGCCCCTAGAGCCCTACCTGGGCTATATGGATAAGTTACTACTTCTGGCGAGTGGTAGCCCATTAGTCCTAGGGTTGGATGCGAATGCCTCGTCCTCGATGTGGTTTAGTAAGGTATCTAGACATTCGCCTGGATATCAAAGCCACGTTCGAGGCGAGGTAATGAATGAATGGGTGTTGGCTAAGGGCCTTCACATTCTGAATGAGCCGAGTGAGTGGTATACGTTTGATGGGCCTAGGGGTGTGAGTGATATTGACGTGACGCTTATGAATGAGGCAGCAAGTAGAGTGTTTGATTTTAAGTGGGAGGTTAGAGGAGGGTGGGGTCTGAGTGATCATAATTTGATCCAAATTGTGGTTGCTCCTCGTTCCCCTCCTTTGGTGTGTGTGAGTCCATTGCGGCGATGGCGTACCTCTGGTATTGACTGGAACCGATATGGACAGAGTGTAAGGGAAGCGGTGTTAGAAATACCGCTTAGAGTGTTTGATGATCTGGAAGTGGATGAGCAAATTGCTCGGCTGTGTGAGTTGGTGTGGGGTGTGAATGACAGATTGTTCAGGAAGTGTGGAAGTTTTAGGGTTAGAAAAATTAAGTGGTGGACGCATGAGTTAACCTTGAAGAGGAGGACTGTCCGGCGGTTGAGACGAAAGTTTCAACGTGCTCGGCGGTTCAATTCTGACAGGCTGTCCCAGTTTAGGTATGATTTTAGTTGTGCGATGAATGAATATAAAGATATGATTGTGAAAATTAAAGAAGAAGAGTGGAGGAGTTTTGTGAATGACAATAGGGATGACCCCTGGGGTCAGGTCTATAAGATCTGCAGGGGTCGTAAGAGGGAGGATATCACCTCTCTTCGTGTTGGTGACATGCACATGAGGTACCTGTTCCTCCATTAGATGATGGGGAGCTGGGATATGCCTTTGGCCTGGTCAGGTCTAAACGGTCTCCAGGTTTTGATGGTCTGAACGGAGAGATGTGCAAATGCTTGTGGAAGTTCATTCCGGAATACTTGGAGGTCATTTATGATAAGTGCATTTGTGAGGGATATTTTCCACGTGAGTGGAAAAGTGCCAGGGTTGTTCCTCTCCTGAAGTCTCCTGATAAGATCAGGAGTGATCCTCGTTCTTATCGGGGCATCAGTCTCCTTCCAGTGCTTGGAAAAGTGCTGGAAAGAGTTATGGTGTAACGGCTTCAGGAGCTAACGCGGGATTTGAGGTCGAATAGGCAGTATGGGTTCAGGAAAGGACGCAGTGTAGAAGATGCCTGGATGTATGTTCAGAATGCTGTGAGGGAGAATACCAACAAATATGTCCTTGGCATATTTGTTGACTTCAAGGGGGCGTTTGATTACCTAATCTGGGATCGTGTGATTCAACGGCTAGAGGAACTTAACTGTTCGGAAATTAGTCTCTGGCGGAGCTTCTTTTCGGACAGGAAAGCCTCTATCGTTGGTATGAATGGGAGTGTGGAGATTGGAGTTGTTCGTGGCTGCCTGCAGGGTTCCATCTGTGGTCCATATATTTGGAACCTCATGATGGACTCACTGCTTGGGCAGCTCGAACCACTCTGCAGGTGTTGTGCGTATGCGGATGGCCTGCTTCTTTTAGTTGAAGGCTGTTCGAGGTCTGAGATTGAAAGGGTAGGAGGGCAATTGTTGGAGATTGCTCATAATTGGGGTGTGGGTGTGGGGGTTGACATATCGATGGATAAAACGGTGACAATGCTCTTAAAGGGTAGACTGTCACCGGGGCGTCCACCGGTTGTCCGTGTGAATGGGGTCAGCATCAGGTATGTGACGCAAGTCAAATATCTGGGGTTGACCATGAGTGAAAGAATGTGTTTTACTCCACACTTAGTGAATGTGAAGCGGCGGCTGCAGGCGATTGTTGGTAGTGTCAGGCGCGTTTTACGGAGTGATTGGGGTCTCGGGCGTCGTGCTGTTCGCTCCATATATCGAGGTTTGTTTGTGGCCTGTGCCACTTATGGATCTCCTATATGGTGGAAGGTGGCTACGATGGTTTCGGGTCATCGAAAACTTCTTTCTATACAGCGTTGCATGATGCTTGCCTGTTTGCCTGTATGTCGCACCGTTTCTACGGATGCGTTTCAGGTTTTATTGGGTGTGCCCCCTCTTGACCTGATTGTTTTACAGCGTGCTGTTTCTTTCAGGTTGAGGAGGGGTTTGAGTGTGTTATTGCTGCGGAATGAATGGATTTCTGACGATGATGTGGAGAGGTTGGGATATCTAGGAAGCAAGAGGCTTCTAGATGACAGGGTTAGGAGTAGGTGGCAAGACCGTTGGGATAATAGTCCTAACGGTCGTGTGACTTATGAGTACATTCGGGATGTTGGGTTTGTTGGCGAAAACCCAGATTTCAGATTCTGTCTGAGTCTGGGTTTCCTACTTACGGGGCATGGGCCTTTGAATGCTTTTTTGCATCAGAGGCGCCTCTCTGATGGAATGGAATGTATGTGTGGGGCGCGTGTTGAGGATTGGGTGCATGTTATTGCTGAATGCCCGATGTACTCGGACATTAGGGACCTTGGGGGTATGGGGATTAGTTGGACTGATGGACGGTTAGATGTTAGTGGTGTGATCTCCACTAGTTGGGATGCCGAACGATTAGAATTATTTGGTGTGTTTGCGCGTGAGGTGTTTAAGCGGCGAAGACAATTAGCTGGAAACTAAGTATAGTTTCTTTGTGTGAATGGTGTGTGTATTGTGTGTGTATTGGATGAGAGAATGGGGTCCAACCCCTGGTCACCAGTCCAGAGCAGTATGGAAGCTCAACTGGTAGTAGTTTCAACTACGAGGTCTGACCGGAGACTTAATTCTGGTACCACGGGGAGTAGGAGCCCTTGGAGTTCGCTCCAACCTACTCGTGCGGACTGGCCCCTCGGGGAGTATCGTGGTGGTTGTGGTTTAATACCCGAATGCGGGGAGAGTGATATTTGTCACTCAATGTGGAGTTGCATTGCAACCGGGTGCCGGACCCAAAGTACGGCAGAGGTTTTAGATAGGCCTCGAACCTCACCAAGGTGGTTAGTGTGTCCATTCCACACGCCAATTGGTACTGAATAATGCATTGCATTTTTCGGGGCGCTGATCATCGCATTGATTTGATCCGCTGTGCTTTTGAGCACCGTGAGGTAAGGCCGTCGTCGGCAGGTACTCACGTTAATATTGGCTTTAGATGTCCCTATTTGCGAAGAGCCGAAACCACATATAAAGAGCCAAAACGCCGAAACCACGTATATTTGCATATAAAAAAAACTAAGTTTGGTTAAACGGCGGGCATAAAAATGATTTTATTTACGTAGCCAAATGCATCGTCATCTTATTAGTGACGCGCAAAAAGGAATTCAGGAGATTCCTACTGTCCCTATTTGCTACCCTGCGGGTACGGGTAAAGAATATGCCCGAGGTAAGGCATGCCTGTCGTAAGAGGCGACTAAAATCCCATCAGGTCCTGCGGGTTTGGATCGAGAATATGCCCGAGGTAAGGTATGCCTGTCGTAAGAGGCGACTAAAATCCAAACATGCACAAATAGATAACAGGCTGATGCTAATGGCTGATACTCAGGCTGTTATCTATACGTGCTAGATAATATATTTCATGGCTTGAACGGAATTATGTTATCTTTTTGATTTAGCTTTTTCCAAAAAGGAATTGGTTACTCCTTTCAAAAAGGGCAATTGTGTTCAAGCCACAATTGCCTACCAGTGCAGAGCAGTATAGAAAGGCTCAACTGGAAGTAGCTTCGGCTACAAAGTCTTACCAGAGACTTAAACTCGGTGCCACGGGGAGCAGGAGCCCAGGAGGCTTCGGTTTCCGCCTGCTCGTTGGGTTACGGCCCTTCGGGGAGTATCGTGGTGGCTGTGGTTTCTAAACCTAAATGCAGGCAGAGGGCCTTTGGCTTCTCGGTGTGGAGTTGCAACCAACCGGGTGCCGGACCCAAAGTACGGCAGAGGTTTTAGATGGGCCTCGGCCCTACCAAGGTGGCATAAGTGTGTCCATACCACACGCCAATTGGTACTGGAAGTGTGCATAGCTACAAATACAGGGCGCTGATTGACGCATTGTATTAATCCATTTGTGTTTTTGAATACACGTATGGTAAGGCCTTCACAGGCAGGTACATACGTTAAAACAAATCCACATTTGTCCCTATTTGCGAAGAGCCGAAACCACATGGTGATATATTTGCATATAAGTACTAATTAATTTTCATATAGATACTAAGTTTATGAATTCATACAAGTAAAAAAATTTCATATAAATACTAAATAATTTTCATATAGATACTAAGTTTATGAATTCATACAAGTAAAAAATTTTCATATAAATACTAAATAATTTTCATATAGATACTAAGTTTATGAATTCATACAAGTAAATAATTTTCATATAAATACTAAATAATTTTCATATAGATACTAAGTTTATGAATTCATACAAGTAAAAAATTTTCATATAAATACTAAATAATTTTCATATAGATACTTAGTTAATGAATTCATACAAGTTAAAAATTTTCATATAAATACTAAATAATTTTCATATAGATACTAAGTTAATGAATTCATACAAGTTAAAAATTTTCATATAAATATTAAATAATTTTCATATAGATACTAAGTTTATGAATTCATACAAGTAAATAATTTTCATATAGATACTAAGTTAATGAATTCATACAAGTAAAAAAATTTCATATAAATACTAAATAATTTTCATATAGATACTAAGTTTATGAATTCATACAAGTAAAAAATTTTCATATAAATACTAAATAATTTTCATATAGATACTAAGTTTATGAATTCATACAAGTAAAAAATTTTCATATAAATACTAAATAATTTTCATATAGATACTAAGTTTATGAATTCATACAAGTAAATAATTTTCATATAAATACTAAATAATTTTCATATAGATACTAAGTTTATGAATTCATACAAGTAAAAAATTTTCATATAAATACTAAATAATTTTCATATAGATACTAAGTTAATGAATTCATACAAGTCAAAAATTTTCATATAAATACTAAATAATTTTCATATAGATACTAAGTTAATGAATTCATACAAGTTAAAAATTTTCATATAAATACTAAATAATTTTCATATAGATACTAAGTTAATGAATTCATACAAGTTAAAAATTTTCATATAAATACTAAATAATTTTCATATAGATACTAAGTTTATGAATTCATACAAGTAAAAAATTTTCATATAAATACTAAATAATTTTCATATAAATACTAAGTTTATGAATTCATACAAGTAAAAAATTTTCATATAAGTACTAATTAATTTTCATATAGATACTAAGTTTATGAATTCATACAAGTAAAAAATTTTCATATAAATACTAAATAATTTTCATATAGATACTAAGTTTATGAATTCATACAAGTAAAAAATTTTCATATAAGTACTAATTAATTTTCATATAGATACTAAGTTTATGAATTCATACAAGTAAAAAAATTTCATATAAATACTAAATAATTTTCATATAGATACTAAGTTTATGAATTCATACAAGTAAAAAATTTTCATATAAATACTAAATAATTTTCATATAGATACTAAGTTTATGAATTCATACAAGTAAAAAATTTTCATATAAATACTAAATAATTTTCATATAAATACTAAATAATTTTCATATAGATACTAAGTTAATGAATTCATACAAGTTAAAAATTTTCATATAAATACTAAATAATTTTCATATGGATACTAAGTTTATGAATTCATACAAGTAAATAATTTTCATATAAATACTAAATAATTTTCATATAGATACTAAGTTTATGAATTCATACAAGTAAAAAATTTTCATATAAATACTAAATAATTTTCATATAGATACTAAGTTTATGAATTCATACAAGTAAAAAATTTTCATATAAATACTAAATAATTTTCATATAGATACTAAGTTTATGAATTCATACAAGTAAAAAATTTTCATATAAATACTAAATAATTTTCATATAGATACTAAGTTTATGAATTCATACAAGTAAATAATTTTCATATAAATACTAAATAATTTTCATATAGATACTAAGTTTATGAATTCATACAAGTAAAAAATTTTCATATAAATACTAAATAATTTTCATATAGATACTAAGTTAATGAATTCATACAAGTCAAAAATTTTCATATAAATACTAAATAATTTTCATATAGATACTAAGTTAATGAATTCATACAAGTTAAAAAATTTTCATATAAATACTAAATAATTTTCATATAGATACTAAGTTTATGAATTCATACAAGTAAATAATTTTCATATAAATACTAAATAATTTTCATATAGATACTAAGTTAATGAATTCATACAAGTTAAAAATTTTCATATAAATACTAAATAATTTTCATATAGATACTAAGTTAATGAATTCATACAAGTAAATAATTTTCATATAAATACTAAATAATTTTCATATAGATACTAAGTTAATGAATTCATACAAGTTAAAAATTTTCATATAAATACTAAATAATTTTCATATAGATACTAAGTTTATGAATTCATACAAGTAAAAAATTTTCATATAAATACTAAATAATTTTCATATAGATACTAAGTTTATGAATTCATACAAGTAAATAATTTTCATATAAATACTAAATAATTTTCATATAGATACTAAGTTAATGAATTCATACAAGTTAAAAATTTTCATATAAATACTAAATAATTTTCATATAGATACTAAGTTAATGAATTCATACAAGTTAAAAATTTTCATATAAATACTAAATAATTTTCATATAGATACTAAGTTTATGAATTCATACAAGTAAATAATTTTCATATAAATACTAAATAATTTTCATATAGATACTATGTTAATGAATTCATACAAGTTAAACATTTTCATATAAATACTAAATAATTTTCATATAGATACTAAGTTAATGAATTCATACAAGTAAATAATTTTCATATAAATACTAAATAATTTTCATATAGATACTAAGTTAATGAATTCATACAAGTTAAAAATTTTCATATAAATACTAAATAATTTTTATATAGATACTAAGTTTATGAATTCATACAAGTAAAAAATTTTCATATAAATACTAAATAATTTTCATATAGATACTAAGTTTATGAATTCATACAAGTAAATAATTTTCATATAAATACTAAATAATTTTCATATAGATACTAAGTTAATGAATTCATACAAGTTAAAAATTTTCATATAAATACTAAATAATTTTCATATAGATACTAAGTTAATGAATTCATACAAGTTAAAAATTTTCATATAAATACTAAATAATTTTCATATAGATACTAAGTTTATGAATTCATACAAGTAAATAATTTTCATATAAATACTAAATAATTTTCATATAAATACTTAATAAATTTCATATAGATACTAATTTTCATATAAGTACTAAGTGTATGAATTCATACAACTAAATAATTTTCATATAAGTACAAAAAATTTAAAAAAAAAAATAAATGTTAAGCTATTTTTGATGTTGTAATATTTCTTATAAGCATAATGCTCATAGAAAATGATATAAATTACTTGTGTATATATGAATTTAAAACTTTTATATGGTTAAAAAGATTTTCTCCATACGATTTCGGGTTGATGAGGTGTACGTGGCAGAAAACATATATGTTGCATGAAACTTCGACATTAGTACTTGTATGAAAATTTTAATACTTGTATGAAATTGCATACTTAGTACTTATATGAAAATTATTTTCATATAAATATAAAAGTATTTAAGTGTAATATATAAATGAGAGCAAAAAAATTTATTCCTGGTTTGCTACAGTTGGTTTAAATAGAAATAATTTTGTTAATAATGAAATGTTATTAATTGAGATTATTCTTCTATACCTAACATAATGTAGCCGTTTTTTTTTTTTAATTTAACTTTTTTTGGGGTTTGTTCTTCTATTCACATAAAATATATGTGGGTAAAGAATAAAATTCAATAAAGTTAAATATTTATATTATTACGCTCGAATACTTTCATATCATATATGAAATAAAATGAAAAATAATTGAATTGAAATTATTAATTTCAAATCAAGAGAAAAACGTATATACTCTTAAAAAAAGATATATACACTATATGCATTGAAATAAAGTAAAATGTATAAAAAATGATATTATTTGAAAGTTTAACAAATACAAGAAGAAACATCGTCCTTACATTAATAATTATATTATATATGTATAGAGAACGAAAATTCTTTCTCACGATAAGATACACAGTCTCAAAGTCCGAATAAGACCGCAATAAATAATACAATAATA